>NW_017732127.1:767489-809653 GCF_001890085.2 Hipposideros armiger | reverse complement strand
CCAGCTCCAGGTTGAGCTGTTGTTCAGCATCTTAGCTGTGGAGGGCAGTGTCACTGGCCCTCATATGTGGGATCCGAACCGGGGCCCTTTGGCGTCCCAAGCCGGTTCTTAACCATCGCGCCACTCGGCTGGCCCCCTCACCAGATCTTTTGATTCATAACCTCTTCTCTCTCCCACCCCATGCAATGATTGCTCCTTTCTTGATGCAGGTTCTCAATTTTTTAAATCTGTAATGTTTAAGTCATTTCCACACTGGTATTAAAATAAGAACATCTTAAGTGACTATTCTGCTTAAAATCATTCAAGACTCTGTGATTTAGCCCTTGTCTACCTGTCCATCCTCATTTCTTACTACATTTCAACAGTTATGTTAGTCAGGATAAGCTATCCTGTGGTAATAGATAATCCCATTCTCAGTGGCTTATTACCACAAAGCTTAATTTCTTGCTCCAAAGCTTTCCTTCATGCTGCTTGTTTTTTGCTGCTCAGTGGGGCCACCATCTACATAGTCTTCAGAGACTCAGGCTAAGAGAATTCTGTTATCTTGTAGTTGCACCACTTGGAACATGGCAGAAGACACAGCCAGAGTCTCAAGCTGGATCTCCTATGCTTAGGCCAGAAGTGACACCCATCATTTCTTGCAGTCAGTCCTTTGGCCATAACTAGTCACATGGGCCTATCCAGCTGCAAAAGAAATATAAAGCTGCACATGGAACGATTAATGAGCACTGTTATCTGCCATTCCAGTCATACTGAATTTTTTTGCAATTTCAAGACTATCTTATGTATCTCTACTTTTTGTATATATTTGTTATGCCTGTTATTAAATCTCCCAGCGCTCCCCACTATTTCTTCTTGCCACTGATTCATTCTCCAAACTCATTAAGTGTCATGTGGGAAAGCAGCCATCCCACTTAGGTACTAACTTACCATAATACCTGTGACTGTCTACTGAAGTGCTTACTCTGCATTTGTTTTTCTTGTCTGTCTTTCCCACTGGATTGAGTTCTGAGGGTAGTTCTTGTGTTTCTGTGTTTCTTGTCACCTTATTCCCAACACAGTCCCTGTCTGGCACATATAGAAAGTACTCAGTAAGTGCAGAATGAATGCATTTGGTTGGTTATGCAGTTTTACAAAGTAAACATTATATGATAAGCACTTAATCATCCTCTTGGAACTACAGTAAAACCTTGGATTGCAAGTAACTTGGTTTGCAAATATTCCGCAAGATGAGCAAACATTTCTAATACATTTTAACGTGGTAAACGAGCAATGTCTTGCAATATGAGTAGTTTGTTTCCAGAATGAATTATCTTTGCAAACCAAGGTATTGCTGTATTAAGTTTCCCCATGATTTCATTTTGTTGTATGTCCTGGCTTTTTCTGTCCTTGATTGACAGCAACTCTGCTCTAACCAGAGTTTATAGGCATATTGCTATACATAAACTAGTCTTTTGCAAAAAGATTGTTAGAAGTGTAATCCAGTGAGTATTTTTCATTTCTTTCTTCCTTAAGCTGGCATATTCTGGGGTGTTTCTCTGACACCAACCAATTTTCCAATACTTCATGACTGTCTAATCGCTCAATTCTGATACTGCCTACCTGGAATTAGGGTCAGATCCCCCAAGTTAATGGACTCAGCCCCTAAGATTGCCTCTACTTCAGATAAACAATCCAAATCCCTACCACCTCTGCTTCTGACCGGCAGGCTATAAATTGGGGGTTCCCACAACCCCCTCCTCAGGCTTGGTAATTTGCTAAAATGGCTCACAGAACTCAGGAAGATACTTATATTCACCAGTTTATTAGAATTATACAAATGGAAGAAAAGCACAGGGCATGGTATGAGGGTTAGGGGTGAGTACAGAACTTCCTGTGCTCTCTCTGAGCATGTTACTCTAATAGCATTTAGATGTGTTCACCGACCCAGAAGCTCTCTAAATCTCATTGCTCAAGAGTTTTTTTTACAGAGCTCAGATGGAGCCCCTTCCGCTCTCTTTCCCAGAGGTTGGTGGTGATGTGAAGTACTTGGCTCCATTGTAATCTTAAGGGACTAACGTCATATATGCCATCCATTGTTGACCAAAATGGTTTATGTGGCACATGATTTATATTTTTGTATTATACCACACATAAATATATATTTGATGGTTTTATTACTTAAACCTAAATATTGGGGTGAATATTTTTCTGACTCATTTCAATTATAGAAATTAAACATGTATTTATAAAAGTAATGGGAATTCTATTTTTGCTTTAAAATGGTTTTCTGTAATGAACTATTGATTCAGTTAATTTTTTTTTTTTTAAGATTTTATTGGGGAATTGGGGTAGGGGAACAGCGTTGGGGATTCAGGGAAGGGAAACAGACAAGTTGCCGTCCTTTTGTTCTTCAGTCTAGTTTGTGGAGGACGTCACTACACTGGCCCATGTTGGTATTATCATTGCGCTCTTCCCAGGTGAGGCAGTCGGTCGCCGGCCATTGGACGGTGGCTCACGGCAGCTTATACAGGCTGCCAGCCACTCACGGTAGCTCACGGTAGCCCACTGCAGCAGGGGCTGCAGCCTACGCCTTCGCCGGTGACTCATGGCAGCCCAGCTCCAGGTTGAGCTGCTGTTCACTATCTTAGCTGCAGAGGGCAGTGTCACTGGCCCTCATGTGGGATCTGAACCGGCTGCCCTGCTGCTCAGAGCTGGCGTCCCAAGCCAACTCTTAACCAACACTCCACTTGGCCGGCCCCAGTTAATATTTTTGCATCTTAATATTTTAGCACAGTCACATTAATGATAAAATTTCTGACTTTCATTTATGTGTCTTTTTTTCCTTTTATCCCCGTAGGTGGCCTTGGAGGACTTGCAGGTTTGAGTAGCTTGGGTTTAAACACTACCAATTTCTCTGAACTACAAAGCCAAATGCAGCGGCAACTTATGTCCAATCCTGAAATGATGGTTCAGATCATGGAGAATCCGTTTGTCCAGAGCATGCTTTCAAATCCTGACCTGATGAGGCAGTTAATTATGGCCAATCCACAAATGCAGCAGTTGATACAGAGAAATCCAGAAATTAGTCATATGCTAAATAATCCAGATATTATGAGACAAGTATGTGGAATGTTCTTCCATTTCATTTAGTTAAAAAATTATACTTGATTACTTAATTTTTTATGCCTAAAGAGCTGTCCTGTATATATGTATGGCTAAGATAAAAAAGGAAATCTTAATCTTTGCTCAGGAGAACTCAACAAAGCACTAATTTAGACTATTTGAACTTTGAATTTTCTGCTATATTTTCAAGATCCTTGTAAATAGTTATTTTTCAGATTTAAGAAACAGAGTCCAGTTTAGGAGATGGGCATTCATTTATACCAAAGTGCTTTCTTGAAAGCATTTGAATGTTAGCTTGTTTTTTGAGGTGAAATTCAATAGGAATTGTTTAAAATGATTTTCAGATTTAAGTACTGAAGACTGATAATTCATAGAATTAGAAAACTTTATAAAATTAGCTGTGGCAGTTAATAGCTAAAGTAATCCATGTGTGTTTCAGTGCCCTTTTTTTACGGAAATCTTTTCTTTAGACATTGGAACTTGCCAGGAATCCAGCAATGATGCAGGAAATGATGAGAAACCAGGACCGAGCCTTGAGCAACCTGGAAAGCATCCCAGGTGGATACAATGCTTTACGGCGCATGTACACAGATATTCAGGAACCAATGCTGAGTGCTGCACAAGAACAGGTGATAACATTGGCTCCCAGGCTCAGGCTAAGGGGCAGCTCCTATTTTAACATAAATGTGTTTGTGATTGAGAGCTGCCTTTATATGAGAAATGCGGTTTTCATTAAAAAAATTCATAACCTGTTATTTAATAAAAGCTTATATTTTATGATTTTTGTGTCTTTTATTACAGTTTGGTGGTAACCCATTCGCTTCATTGGTGAGCAATACATCCTCAGGTGAAGGTAGTCAACCTTCCCGTACAGAAAATAGAGATCCATTACCCAATCCGTGGGCTCCACAGACTGCCCAGAGTTCACCAGCATCCAGTGGCAGCACCAGTGCTGTAGGGGGCACTGGTGGTAGTGCTGCCAGCGGCACTGCTGGGCAGAGTTCTGCTGCACCGAATTTGGGGCCTGGAGTAGGAGGTATGTTCATAACAACCCACACTTTCCTTTGTTGTCCTCACTTATTTGAATAACGAAACCATTTCTTACACTGTCATTCTCTGTATTTGTGTGTGTGTGTGTGTGTGTGTGTGTGTGTGTGTGTGTGAGTGAGTGAGAGAGAGAGAGACAGAGACAGAGAGACAGACAGACAAGTAGCATTTATGAACTATCTTTTCATGTTGTAAGGTTTGGTTTTTTTAAAGAAAGCTTTAAAGATGTAATTGATTAGTATTAATCAGTTGTGTGCATTATAGTAGGAAGGGTTACTAAGGATTTCCAGAGGCAGTTTTGTTTTTTAACATTTTCGTAAGATGCTTTGGGAGAAGTAGGTGGTGGATCGTCTGATTTCAACATTTGGAAAACTGAAGTTCAGAGAGAACACAGAATAAGCATCTGTATGCTTATTACTACAGCACGTGTTTCTTGGCTTTAGTTTGGTTTTGTATTCTAGATCAGTAGGTTCTCAACTTCAGTCCTGAGACCAGGGCTAAACTAGCTGCATCAGAGCACCTGCCAGGTTTGTTAAAAATCCAATTCCCAGGTCTTAACCTCAGACCTCAGAATCGTCCACAGTGAGGTTTAAGATCTGTGTTTGTATGAAGCTGTTAGAGGCTAATGTGTGAACAGGTTAGAATTTTAATTGTTTCCTTATCGTTTCCTTGTGTAGACTAGATTCCATAGATGGATATCCTTTTTTCAACTATTCAGATATTTACATGGTAAGATTAGGTCTAAAGTCGGTAGCCAGAGGGATGATTTTAGTTATAATATTTTGCATATACATGAGAAGAAAGGAAAGCATGGGACCACTTCCCTAAGATGAGAAGGACTGAATATATTTTAAAAGATGCCTGTGCCTTAGCAGAGAAAGTGTAAACATGAGATGCTGAAGAGTTGTTGTTGTTTTTTTATTATTAACTGAGCCATCCTGCCACCTGTTGGCAGCTCACTGGCAGCTCAGCTTGGGCCGGGAATCGAACCAGCGACCCTGTTGCTCACTCTTGAGCGAGCTCTTAACCAACTGGGCCACTCGGCCTGCCCTACTGGGTGAAGAATTTTTAAAAATTCATTACTGAAAGAAGAAATCAGAATAGGGACTAATTGGTGGTCACAGTGGTATACTTTTATAGAATATAGTGGATGTCATGAGGTATCTGGATATAATACAGGTTTTATAAAAATTGAAGTAATAGCCATATTTTTAAATTGAGGTATACTTAATATATATTAGTTTCAGGTATACAACATAATGATTCGATATCTGTATGTATTACAAAATTATTGCCACAGTAAATCTAGTTAACATCTGAAGTAATACCATTTTTAAATCAAGAAAAAAATCATCCTGTTCTGTATTTTACTTACTGCTTATTTGGTTTTTATTAACAATCTTTTTAGGGAGATGCTTTATTCACATTTTAAAGGTCTTAGAGCTGACAAGAACAACGTTTTAATCAGATTTCCTAATATGCAGACTGGTTTTTCTACTACACCGTGGTTTTCTACGGTAACAACTTTTTCTAACAACAAATCGGTTTTGCAATTTTTTACTCAGGTTTTTTATTTAATGGTTTGGTGCTGTGATCTGGTTAAGACTTCATGTTAATGTTACCATTAGAGGAAAACAAGAAACAGCAAAAATGAGCTTACTCTGCTGGCCTAACAAATTGTACATACTAGTGTTTGTACACTAGTATGATTTTTTTTTTTAAGATTTTATTGGGGAATTGGGGAAGGGAAACATTGTGCTTTTCTGGGACCCATAAGCTCCAAGTCAAGTTGTTGTCTTTCAGTCTTAGTTGTGAAGGGCACAAGGTCAGCTTCAAGTCCAGTCGTTGCTTTCAATCTAGTTGCGGGGGGACGTGGGGGCGCAGCCCACCATCCCATGCAGGGGTCGAACCGGCAACCTTGTTGTTAAGAGCACACATTCTCACTAGCTAAGCCATCCGGCTGCCCATTGGCAGCCCAGCAGCAGCTCAGCTCGAGCACAGCTCACTGGCCCATGTGGGAATTGAACCAGCAACCCTGTTGCTCACAGCTCGCGCTCTAGTCAACTGAGCCACCTGGCTAGCCCCCACTAGTACGATTTTTACTCAACTCTTTGAAGTTGGATACACACATGATATATACATGTGTGTACATATATATCTGTAAAGATGAATTCTTGACCCCTCTTTTGCCCTGTGTGCACTTATTCTAGAAGGTAGAGAAATCTTAAAGCAGGGATTAGAAAATTTTTCCTGTAAAGGACCTCTTTCAGGTCAAGAGGCAAAATTAAAAATACTACATTACAAGAGAAAACATTTCTACAAGTTTTTTTATTGA
The DNA here is from genome assembly GCF_001890085.2 of Hipposideros armiger. Taxonomy (NCBI): domain Eukaryota; kingdom Metazoa; phylum Chordata; class Mammalia; order Chiroptera; family Hipposideridae; genus Hipposideros; species Hipposideros armiger. The sequence continues at coordinate 803,166 of NW_017732127.1, read as the reverse complement.
TGGAATTACAAATGTAATTTTTCATATGTATATATAAATGATAGGAATGGATTTCTTTTTCTTTTTTTTTTAAAGATTTTACTGGGGAATTAGGGGAGGGGAACAGCGTTGGGGAATCGGATAAGGGGAACAGACAAGTTGCTTTCCTTTTGTTCTTCAATCTAGTTGTGGAGGACGTCGCTTCACTGGCCCATGTTGGTATTATCATTGAGCTCTTCGCAGGTGAGGCAGATCGGTCGCTGGCCTCTGGACGGCCGCTTATAGCGGTTCTTGGCAGCTCACACTGGCTGCCAGCCGTTCATGCTGGCTGCCAGCCACACACAGTAGCTTATGGCAGCCCACTGCAGCAGGGGCTGCAGCCTACGCCGTCACCAGTGACTCACAGCAGCCTGACTCCAGGTCGAGCTGCTGCTCACCATCTTAGCTGTAGAGGGCAGTGTCACTGGTCCTCATGTGGGATCCGAACCAGGGCCCTGCTGCTCAGAGCTGGCGTCCCAAGCCAGCTCTTAACCAATGCGTCACTCATCCGGCCCGGAATGGATTTCTTTTTGAGGGATAACGTTTTGCTTAGTTGGTGTTCACACAGTTCCCTGTTGTCAAACTCAATTCCAAGTGTTTATTAATACTGATATATTGGGTTGTCGGTAAAGTCGTGATGTATTTTGCTGTTTTTCGTTGCAAAAATGAGTCATGACTTTTCCGACAACCAGTATAATGAGATTTTACTTATTTCATTCAAATATAGTCGTTTGGTAATATAGGATTTCAGGACCCTCTGCAGATACCAAAATCCATTCATGCTTTAAGTCCCTTGTATAAAATGGTGTAGTGTTTGCATATAACCTATACTTGCATATAGGCTGTGGCAGGGTATGCCTATACATCACTTCAGTCACATTGATTCAGCCTAGTGCTCGGCCCATGACATTCAAGTTTTGCTGTTAGGAACTTTCTGGGATTTTTTTTTTTTCTCTGATTATTTTCAATCCGTGTTAGGTTGAATCCGCAGACGCAAAACCTGCGGATAGGGAGGGCCAATGGTATGTGCTCAATCCAAAAGTACATGATTTTAGTAGCATATTCATCAGTTGGAAAGCACTTACAGGATTCTATTAGATTCTTTGCTTTTAGCATGTCATTGCAGATTAATCACTTCTAATTGAATGTTAGGTGGTAGTGCCTCAATTATAGTTAAATGAACTTTGAAATGTGGAAGTTTTCTTTGCACTTGCACTGAGGTCTAGAAAATGTTGCTGGAATGGTAACTGTGAGTTAAAATGTGTCTACTGCAAATTAGTGGGAATGGAGATCTTTTCACTTTTGACAGTACAAGAATGTGTAAGACAGCTTGACATTGCTTGTGATTCTAACAATTTCAGTTGTTGAAATGACTTTACTACTATATGAGTTTCTCATGTAAATGCTGCTTTGCCTTGTAATTTTGGGTTGAATTAACTGAGAAACATTACCAAGTCTCTATCAAAAGGTGATTTCCAAAGTCATTTAGTCTTTCTTTCATACTGGTGGTTGAGTGGTTCAGAAGCTCGTCAGTCTTAGCCCTAACCTAAAAAAGTTGCCAATAAAACTTGACCTTTGCTAAGCCATAAAGCTGCTGTCTGATTGTGTAAGTCAGGATATTTCTAACCAAAGTTCATGGAAGTGACTGTGGCTTAGTTCACAAAGTGAATGATGTTTATACCATTGATACTCCTACTGGTATAATAACATAATAGTTCAAAATATTTTTCAGAGTACCTGTCAATGAATAAGACAGTGAATAACCATAGTCAGTAAATACATTATATTTTTACAAGCTTTATGTATTTGTCCAACTACTCCTTGTTCTCTTTCACATGTGCTTTTACAACATCAGATCTAGCACATTCCATCAAATTCTACTTCAGGTTGTGCTGAACTAGTGTTTTTCAACTTTGAAATAGTTTACCTGTAGTTAGTCCATGCAGATTGCTTATAGAGGCTAATTTTTAGGTCCCTTCAAACTTAGCATTGGCTCCTCAAATAAACAGCAACTGGTCAGTATCAATACTATCTATCTGTCAGCTCATGAACCAAGGAATACCACTCAAAACAATTTGCATTATTATTATTTTTTTTTAAAGATTTTTATTGGGGAATTGGGGGGATGGGAACAGTGCTGGGGAATTGGGGGAAGGGGAACAGACAAGTTGCTGTCGTTTTGTTCTTCAATCTAGTTGTGGAGGATGTTGCTTCACTGGCCCAAGTTGGCACCATCATTGCGCTCTTCCCGGGTGAGGCAGATCAGTCGCCGGCTTCTGGACGGCCGCTCACTGCGGCTGCTGGCCGCTCACGCTGGCTGCTGGCTACACACGGTAGCCCATGGCAATCCACTGCCACAGGGGCTGCAGCCCACGCCGTCGCCGGCGACTCATAGCAGCCCAGCTCCAGGTTGAGCTGTTGTTCAGCATCTTAGCTGTAGAGGGCAGTGTCACTGGCCCTCATATGTGGGATCCGAACCGGGGCCCTCTGGCATCCCAAGCGAGTTCTTAACCATCGCGCCACTCGGCCGGCCCAATTTGCATTATTTTTTAATTGAATGTTTATTTATGTTAAGCCCAGTGTCCTTAACTCTTGAGAAGCTGTCCTCCCTGAAAGGCTAGTTTCAAACAAATTTATTTTCTCAGGACACATTTATTTGGCTGCTGCAGTCAAGATTTAATGAACTCATGCTAATTAATCACCATTAGTATACTGCTTTCCTTACCTGGCTAACAAGCCACTTGGAAACTTGTGGTTGCAGCCTTATTTTCATGTTTTATTTTTGTGAAGAAATTTGGCTGTGATGGGATATTGCATTTTAAATTTTGTATTTTTCTGACGTGCTTTTTTGTGAGTTGGGAGTACTGTGATGACTGTGCTTAGTCTAGCAGTGTCAAACCATATTATATTCTTTAGTGTCATTGCATAATAAATACAACGTTTTGCCGTTTAATTTGATAAAAGAATTTATATTCCACTATGCTTTAAAAGCATGACATTCATAGTTCAATTCTTCCTTTTTCTTCTTGTTCTGACATGATTGGTATGCACTGGTAATAAAGAAATAAAATAACGGGGACTGGCTAATTGGCTCAGTAGGTTAAGAGTGTGAGCTCTGAGCAACAGGGTTGCCAGTTCAATTCTCATATGGGCCAGTGAGCTGCACCTGAGCTAAGCTGCTGCTGAGCTGCCAACAGGTGGCAGGATGGCTCAGCTGGTCAGAGCATGTGCTGCTGACAACAGGGTTGCCAGTTTGACTTCTGCATGGGATGGTGGGCTATGCCCACCCGCAACTAAGATTGAACACGGCACCTTAAGCTGAGCAGCCGTGAGCTGCCGACTGGTGGCTGGATGATGACTGAACTTGGAGCTGAGCTAGCTGCACACTCCACAACTAAGATTAAAGGACAACAACTTGGCTGTTCCCCTTCCCCAATTCCCCAATAAAATTTTAAAAAAGAAAAGAACACGCTGCAATGATTTGTGTGGCATCAGGTATAACTGAGTTACTATGATTTGTGGTATGCTGAGCAGCAGTGTGGAGCAGTAGGATAGTGAGTGTCACATCAGCCTCTGTTGAAACCATTCAAGTCTGCTTTTGGTAGTGCAAAGCAGCCATAGACAGTAAACGAGTGAGCATGACTATGTTTCAATAAAATATTATTTATGGGCACTGAAGTTTGAATTTCATATAGTGTTTGCATTTCACAAAATATTTACTTTCTTTAACCATTTAAAAAGGTAAAATCCATTTTTAGCTTGTGGACTATATAGAAACAGTTTGTGGGCCATATTTGCCCCTCAGGCTATGTTTGTCAGCCTCTGTCTTATAATATTCTTGGACTCTAGGAGGTAGAAAAAAAAATTGAAACATGAGAAAAATAGGAGAAAAACAAAAGTTAGTATTTAAAAAACAAATTATAATAACTAGAAAGATAAGTGGGAAGGGTCAGATGTTTTTTAAGCCTGATGAAACATTGGATGGAATAAGAGCATAAGGGAACTGAGAAAGCTCATGAGTTAAGTATACATACGAGTTTGAAAATACGTTTGAGTGAGTATATGTAGTCAGCAAGTGACATATCTGGATATATGTTGAACAAATTAATTCGTTTTCAGAGAAAGTTGAATTCACATAAATTTAGCTGTAACTTTCACAAAAACAAAAACAAAAGAAAAACTAGGGAATAATAGTAACAAGCAGTTTACACATTTATTAACTAATTTGATGGTCACAACCACCCTATGAAGTCGATACTATTTACCCCATTTTACAAATGGGAAAACTGAAGTATTAAGAAGTCAAATAATTTGCCCAAGATTACATAGATTAGATTTGAACCCAGGTAACCTGGCTCCAGACACTACTCTTCGTCACTATGCTGTCTGGTTCCTGAAACTTTAAGTGTGTCTGTCATTTTGCTCATTGAGTGCCAATGTCCAGTGAAAGTGGGATGGAGGCCTACATCTATTGTTCCATTGGTGAGCAGGCTTCCTTCTTTCTTAAGTGTGAGCATATTGGGTGCTGACTATGCTTCTGATTAAGTGATTCTGGAGGAAGAGTTGGCTCAGACGTCAGTGTATAGGATTTTTCAGTAGTAATTTTGACCATAATCTAATTTTTTTCTTAAATGGATATAAAACTTAACTTTTTCATTAGATGTGATTGTACTGTGAATGTGACCAGAATGTTTAAAACCCATAAGCCCTCCTTGCCTGGTATATGTTGGGGTGTGTTTTGGAGATCTTAGTTTTTAAAATTCTCTTATTCAGTTGATAAGTAATATGTGTACTCATCTGCTAAAATTATGCATAGTATATATTGTTTTAAAACTTTCACTTTTGTTTACATATATTTTCCTTGGTACAATGTTGTTTTTTTTTTGTTGTTGTTTTAAACAAACTTTCAGCTAGTATGTTCAACACACCAGGAATGCAGAGCTTGTTGCAACAAATAACAGAAAATCCACAACTTATGCAAAACATGTTGTCTGCCCCCTACATGAGAAGCATGATGCAGTCACTAAGCCAGAACCCTGACCTTGCTGCACAGGTGAGTTTGTAATTGTATTGAGAAGGTCTGTGCAGTGTGAATTGAAATAACCTAATCAGATAATTGTGATTTTTGGCATATTTGTTTTGTGTGCTACTTTAACACACTTGAAAAGTAGATAAGCTGCATCTCCACTTTTTTGGACAGTTTGTTTCTTTGCAGCTTCATCTCTGCCATTTACTGGCTGTAAGGAAATGCAGGTTTACTTTGTTACCTACATGTGTTGATTTAGGGATGAATAGGAAAGTTTTGAATTGCTTTCCTTTTAAAGATATATTTTCTTTAGTGAAATATAAATCTTGAACATGGTTAAGAACAGTAGTGTTAATACATTTGAAATCCTTTTTTTTTTTTAGGTCACAGATTCAGAGTAATAGTCATGTTCAAAATGGCCGTTACAAAATAGCCTGAAATTGTTTATTAAAGGCAGAGGAAGATTTGTAGGAACAATGTTCTCATTTTTTCTATTGTCGATCCACCCCACCAAGTTAATATCCTGGTCCTTTGTTCATTTTCTAACTTGTTACTAAAGAGACCATAACTAAGAAAATTAGTGTATCTCAACTCTAGCTGAACATTTAGGATCACTTTGGGAGCATTAAAGTGGGGCGGGGGGGGGGATTCTTGCCCATCCTGAGAGACGTTGACATAACTGCATTGGATCTCCCCCTACCCCCAAGTTCCGTAGGCAATTCTGATGTACCCCTAGGTTAAGAACCATTGAACTTAAATTAAAAAAAAATAAAAAATAAAAAAACCATTGGACTTGAAAATCCTTGGAGAATGTAAAATAAGCCTTTATCACCTGTAATTTATATTTGCTATTTATTAAAAATGGCTTTTGTAGAGTGTTAGGAATTTGAAATAGTTTCCTTTATAGTTTATTTCTATTTCCAAAACTTCAAAAGCTTTTAAAGATAATCACTTTCTTCATTATGTCAAATGAAATGCTTTTTATTTTCTGAAGTATGGAACCTTATTGATTGAAGTATATATAGCAGATACCTTTGAGCTGTAATTTTCATCAATAACTTCTGCCCTCTTAAACATTTGTAGAATTGAAAATAGAACAAGTTTTTAGGTGAATTTTTGTATACTCTTTTAATTTTGTATATTGTAGGTACATTTTATGAAACATTATTTTGCTCATATGAAAATTATCAGACTGAGTTATTAAATGCCATACTTCACTGTGATTATAGCACTTTTATTTAAATGTGGAAAATATGTATATTGAGTCATCCAATTTATATGTTTTTAAATGTATATTTGACTAATTAATGTGCATCTTTAAAAATCTGACTTTGGCAAGCACATTTCCAGCCATTTTTACTAACAATTTTACATTTATAAAGTGACTTGAGCACTTGCTTCAAAGCTCAACATTTCTTCAACATTTCTTAAAAATGTTGACAAGGAATGTCTTTTATTATAGACAGTTTAGAAACATTTACAATGTACTCTGGTTATCTGCAGATTAAAGTTTGTAGTTCTCTGTTCTGATTTTGATTTTTAGGCATTCATAAAAGTCTGAGTGTAAAAACTATTGTTATATAAACAGGTAAGTTAGGAGAAATAGTCTAATCAAATGAGATACCATTTTCTATGAAAGAATAAGTTTAAGGTGACGTGCTTTTTCAAATAACATGAATTGGGAAGATAAATGTGATGACTTCATTAATATGTTCATAATAAAAAGTATTTGAAGCAAATAAAGAAGCAGGTTTGTTGATCTCAAGTAGGTATTTATTTACTGTGAACTTACTGAACACTTTGAAACACATACTATTTATCCATAAAACATTATCTGACTTCCTCCTGTTTTAGATACTTTAAAAAAAAATTAAATAGTCCACTTTGCAACAATAGGTAAACTAAAGGAGGGAGAGAGGAATTCTCTCTACCTCCCGTATACATATAATTACTCTCAAATATGGTTAACTATTCTCCCAAACTTTGGGCCAGTAAATAGGCTATCAGTAAAGCATTGTTATTTGACTCTTCATTCTGGTGGGGAAACTGATAAAAAAAATTGTGTTTTTCAAAGTTGTGAGAGTTTACTAGTTCTTGTTATGCTGATTGTGTATTGTAATTTTATTTTCAGGTATCTAGATCATGTTAATACTGACCCTGACTTTTTAATTCTAACACCTATTTGAAGGTTAGCGGGCATGCCGCTTTTCTCATCTCTGGTGATAGTGAGGTGAAATCCAGAGGCTAATCTTGGTGTTCTTAAATGGATTTACATCTTTCAGGTCGTAATGTATTTATGACTTCCCCTGGAGATCTGGTGCTAGTCCTGGGCTGATTTTCACCGACCAGCTCCATTTCTCTGGCAAGGTGGTTGCTGTTCTGCGGTGTTCTTTTTCTGGACCTAATATTAGCTGTTTTGTAGTAGGCAGGTAGTTTAGTGGTTCCAGATCTGGATTTCCTCTGCTTGCCACTTGTGTGTTGCGCGCGGTGTCTAAGCAAGCCATGTATAGTGTCATGTATTGATGCTTATGTTTATTCTGTCAGTGTAGAAGAAAATATATCCTCGTGAATGCCAGTTACTCCCGTTTTTCTTTCAAGGGCAGATATTCACCTTTGTTCGAGGAAAAGCTTAAGAAAATGATTGCCTTTATTTCTTAGGATACTGCATGTCATTATCATAATCACCATTCTCATTGAGCGAGAAGAAGCTTTGATTTTGTTTTTTTCTGGAGATCCCTCTTGTGGACAGTATCTTCCCTTTTTTATTCATGTTCTACCTTCCTCCCTTTTAAGTGCCAGGTTAGGCACTTGGAGGAAGATAGACTGTTAAACAAGGTACATTACTTGTTTCAGATATTTCCAGTTAAAATTGTTTGAACACTTGCCCCATAGATGATGCTGAATAACCCCCTATTTGCTGGAAATCCTCAGCTTCAAGAACAAATGAGACAACAGCTCCCAACTTTCCTCCAACAAGTGAGTAAGAAAAGATGCTAGCTATCTTCAGTAATGATTTGCTTGAAAAAGTTTGATGATAAACATTTTCCTTGCTCTTCTCTGGCTGATAGCAAAACATAGAATAGAGTTTGATGATGCTGTCAATTTACAGAGAATTCAGCTTGATATTAACTGGGCCCCATTTCACTGCTGACGTTTTGCTTATATTTCTTAAACATAAATTCTGAGGAAAGGACCATTTTGTTTTTGCTTTTGAGGATTTAGGATTTTGAATGCGTTGTTAATACCATAAACCATTTCCTTTCACTTGACTAACTTTGTAGTGTTTCATTGTGTCATGTTAACTAATCTCGAGTAACAGGAAAGAACTACCCTATCCTATTTTACAGGTTTGGTTTCTTTGTAATGTTTTAATTCCTCCAAATTTAATAGAACACTTGTTTTCACCAGGTAGATCTCATTTCCTCAAATTTGGAATTAGCAAGATTAAAATTGTCAGTGTTGTCATATAAGGAAGGCTTTATTATTAAAAAGTACTTGAGATTGCCATGGCATTTTACTATGTAAAAAGATAAAAGAGAAATCAGTCTCGGTGTTTTGAAACTGGTAGTTAGTTCTAGGACTTTTAAATATTATGTAAATGATTCTCAGGCCTGTAAATCATTATCCAAGGTTCGTTAATGTCCTTGATCTATTGTAATGTAAGCCTATCTTTTTTGGTCAGTCAGGTGGTGTATATTTGAAAGTAGTGAAGCTGAACTCAGGACACATGTATTAACTTCAAATTTGGAACTATTGTGTTAGAGTGTAGTTTACCGGTTAAATTGTTACATCAGCAACAAACAGGTAACACTTGGTCAGGAAGAATATGTGGCTTTCACCATATTACTGCCTTGTTATATAAATTGTGCATTTGGAGTTGTCGCTTAGAAATAATACTTTTCCTCTTCTGTTGGAGAAAGGGAATAGTTGTGGCTTCCAGAGGAGCTCCTGATTGTCTTTCATTATGAAAGCTGGCTTTCATGATGGATTTGGGAGGTCAAATAACAATTTGCACACTAGGTTTGCTGTCAAAGAGGAGATGCTTGTGTTTATTTTGGGAAATAAATTACGGATTACCAGTGTCTAGCAGTAAGGTATTAGATTTTCTCCAGAAACATAGTGAAGAAAACATTTAGATTTTACCTTCACTGATTGTAATTCCCCCATAACCACCGGTTTTCTTTCTTCCTTAGATGCAGAATCCTGATACATTATCGGCAATGTCAAACCCTAGGGCAATGCAGGCCTTGTTGCAGATTCAGCAGGGTTTACAGACATTAGCAACGGAAGCCCCCGGCCTCATCCCAGGGTAGGCTTATTTGGGGAAGATTATGAAAGTGCATCACGGTTACTTTCTCTGAGAATTTCAGACTTAATATCATTTTGTCTTTTTTTTTGTTGAAATTGTTTTTAAGATAGAGCTTTCAAAGTTAAAAAATGCTCTCATTTTAAGAGTATAACTTAGCTAATATTATGTTAAAATGTAACTGATTTAACACCAGCTGGCCTGGTCTGCCCTCCTATTTTGCAGGAATTTAGCTTTATTACCAATTTGTGCTTTCCTTAGGTTTACTCCTGGCCTCGGGGCATTAGGAAGCACTGCAGGCTCTTCAGGAACCAATGGCTCTAGCTCTGCCCCTAGTGAAAACCCAAGTCCCACTGCAGGAACCACCGAACCTGGACATCAGCAGTTTATCCAGCAGATGCTTCAGGCTCTTGCTGGAGTAAATCCTCAGGTAGTGATTCTTTTCTGTTCACGTTTTACATTCCTTATGTTAGAAATTTCCGAAAATAAAAAAAAGAAAGAAAGAAAAGAGACAGTTTTTTAGGGTTTAAACTGTAATGAAAAGCACAATCTTAAGGATATTGATTCTGAAACAGGCATTACGAAAATTGTTTTTTTTGGTACTAAATTGTACTTTGGTACTGTATTAGACATTAAAGGAAACGTTTCAGTTTAGGGAAGAGATGCTAAAACTTTGTCTTAGTTTTTAGAAGTTGCCTTTAAAAAGCAGTCTTTTTTGGAGTCTGTATTTGAAAATTATCTTAAATATGTTAATTTTATAAAAGTTTGTCATGGAGAAATAAGAAACTTGCTTATCCCAAATACCTCCTGAACAACTGTATTCTATCTAGTCTTTGTATTTTGACTTAAAAAAAAGAAAATCCTGACTCCCTCACTCCTCCCACTACTACCTCTTCTAGGAACTTGTGTTACGTATATACACCTCACAAATATGGCTAAAAAATGTGTTCTCATAATAATGTTCTCGCATCTGGAAACATTACTGACTTTACTAAGAATCCGCCATTATGCAAAGATGATTGCCAGTTCAAACCTATTATAGTAGGTTGCCTCCAAACTTTTGCATGGCAAAATATAGTGTTTGTTTATTTTTTAGACTTACTGAATACAAAAACGGCAGGTTTTTATCTTATGCAAGAATTTGAATCCCCAATACCTAACATAGCTTCTTGCTTAGTAAATATTCATGGACTTAATGAGAAACAAAAAGATTTTGGGTATTGGACAGAGTTGTTAATATAAGTTGAACAATCTACAGGCCCCTTCATTATCAGGTTGATCAGGATTGATTGATCATTTATGTATTTTTGTTTTACCTCATTATTGAAGAAAAATTTGATGCAGCTCAGTTGTTAGGAGTATAGTCTGTGGGTCTGAAACTGGAACTTTTTTCTGAAGACTTTTGGCCAATGCAGAAATTGAATCCACATTCTCAGCTTCATTAGAATTTTATACATGAGGACATTGGCTTTTATAATTATACAGTTGGTCAATAGCTACAAAATAAATAATCTAATTCTAAACTATTTGCATATATAATTTTCATTGCATGTTCATGAGCTTCTTAAATATGTGTAAAATAATGGTTGAGGTTTATTAAGTTATTTTTTAAACGTCATCTATTTGACATGGTTGTTTAGGTATAAATTAGACTACTTAAACTTAACAAAATAAAGTGCTAAAGGACTTTTTGATATGTTGAAAATGTTTCGACAGAGAGGCCAGTGCATTTGTAGCTCAGATTTTTAGTTATTTACTTTTTTCTTTAACAGCTACAGAATCCAGAAGTTAGATTTCAGCAACAACTGGAACAACTCAGTGCTATGGGGTTTTTGAACCGTGAAGCAAACTTGCAAGCGCTAATAGCAACAGGAGGTGATATCAATGCGGCTATTGAAAGGTTACTGGGCTCCCAGCCATCATAGCAGCGTTTCTGTATCTTGAAAAAAATGTAATTTATTTTTGATAACGGCTCTTAAATCTTTAAAATACCTGCTTTACTTCATTTTGACTTTTGGAATTCAGTGCTGTTATAAACAAACCCAATATGATGCATTTTAAGGTGGAGTGCAGTAAGATGTGTGGGTTTCTCTATGTTTTTTTGTTTTATTTCTTTTGTGGAACAATGGGAATCAATGCTTTTTCATTTAAGGCTATTGCATGCATCAAACACTTCTGCATTTATTGAAATTTTTAAACATGTCACCTTTTATAGTTGGGTGAATCGATTTTTGTCCTGCATCTGTCCAGTTTATTTGCTTTTTAAACATTAGCCTATGGTAGTAATTTATGTAGAATAAAAGCATTAAAAGAAGAAAATCATTTGCGCTCTATAATTTACGGTATACAGTATAGCTTACTGTGACTTTGGCATGTATTTTTGCAAACAAAATGCTGTAAGATTTATACTACGGACAGTTTTGCTTTATTTGTATACAATATAGTATGCACATTCGGGACTGCATTTCTAGAAACATACTGCCGTAGATTTTCTGAGCAAAACACCTGTAACCAAAAAAGTAAAGATAAGGAAATACTTTACAGTTGAGTATTTCCTAATTGTGTAGAATCTTACAGCATTTTTGATAAACATCTTTCAGCAAAAGTGCCAGTTAGTCAAGTTTGTTGAAAATACAGTAGAAAAGCTGATTCTGGTTATCTCTTTAAGGCCATTTAATTGTACAGACAACATAATGTAACATTGTCTCAACATTCACAGATTGATTGTAATTTACCTTAATCTTTGTGCAGACTGAAGGAGCACTGTAGTGTAACCCAAAAGTGCATTTGCCTAGGACTTTCAGCTTCTCCCATAGGTAGTTTAACAGGCATTACAGTTTGTAATTGAAATGTTGCTTTCACTGAAAGTGTCTTGATGTTACTTGGGTTTATCAGATTTCTCATGCACAGGCAATACATGAATTTAAAATGAATTGTGAGCTACTTGTTTCTGAAGTGTTTTGGTAGTTTATTAAGAAATAGTTAAATATCGTGCTTTCAGAGCCTCAGAGAAGGGTGGGGGAGGGGACGGGGATCTATCCTGGATTGGGCCAGCCTGAATAATACTGGCAACCAAGATTCTGTTAGGATTTCCGTGCATATAGTGTAGTAAAAAAGTATCATTCAGGGGTGAAAAACAAAGAGCCGTTTTAACAATGTTGAGTACATTTGGCTGTTCTACAGCCTTTTTCTTTCCTCCCCAGAGAAGTTTTGTTTGCCTAACTCTCAAATTGTTGGGGTGGTACATTCCTTTAGGACCAATTAAAACATAAACTTTGGGGTCAGAAATATATTTGGCTGACTCTGGTTCAGTATTCTCATAGGTCATTACAGTCTCTCATGTACAGTAACAGGAAATTAAAATGTTAAAGTAACCTAAAATGAATTCAGACCAATAAAATCAAGGGAAATACAAGTTGAATTACATTACTTCTGTAAGTTGCTTGCTATTAAAAAGAAAAAGGTCAAGAGGTCAGGTTGCCCACCAGCCCGTGCATTGTTATGACACTTTCCCCAGGAGGAAAACATGTACCAGGGTCAATGTGGAGGCATGGCTAGAGGAAGTGGTTAGGATGATATGTGTCTTGGCTCTCTGCCTTATGCCTCAGTCTGGCTTAAAAACTTTTGTACTGGCGAATGGTGGTATACAGTGTGGGATAGTGTCATAACCAATTTGACAGTTTATTAATCACAAAATAACAATAAATCTCTAGCTTTTACACTTGATTTGTCTTGCCTCTTTTGTAGAAAGAAAAAAAAGTCTTCAATTTACTTCTTTTAACCATGTCTTTTAAAGACTGTTGGCGTTGGTTTACCCCAGATTTTATCATACTTGATTTTTTATTTTTTTAAGTTTCCTTAGTTAAAATATGTGCATATACTGTATTATGTGTTAAAAAGATAGCCAACTGGGAAATTAGATGACCTGGGGTACGCTTACTTTTTGGGGTACCTGACTAGTTATTTGACTTTGTGTAAAGGCATTATGATTTCTTTATTGTAAAAGTGGCGGTGAGGTCCATGTGGTCCATTGAACCAAATGATATCTTAAGGACCTTTTCAGCTGCAGCAGTGGTATGATTTTTTGTTGTTTCTAATACCTTTACTTTAGATCTGAATATCTTTTAAGGAGTTCAAAATATTTAAAATTCTCAAAAGCATTAAAAAGACATTTAAAATACTATAGTCTTAAACTATTCTCATATTAAGTTATTACAAATTGAATAAAGAATGGAGTGGTGAAAATAATATTTCAGGATTTTATTTACCAAGTGGAATATTTGTGATATCTTTTTAAAAGATTTTTATTAAAAATATAGCTGACATACAATATTATATTAGTTTCAGGTATACACCATAGTTATTCAACATTTATATACCTGAAGAAGTGATCACCATGACAAGTCCAGCAACCATCTGTACCATGCTATCACAATATAATTGACTATATCCCCCATGCTGTACACTACATCCCTATGACTTAATTTGTTTTCTACCTGGAAATTTGGACCTCTTAGTCCCCTTCCCCTCCCCCCTTTTTAAAATTTATCAATTACAGTTGACATTCAGTATTATTTTATATTGATTTCAGGTGTACAGCATAGTGACTAGACATTTGTATAATTTAAGAAACAATCCCCCTGACTCGTCTCATACTCACCTGGCACTGTACACAGTTACTACCATATTATTGACTGTATTCCCTATGCTTTACTTTACATCCTCGTGACTATTTTATAACTAACCAATTTGTACTTCGTAATCTCTTCACCTTTTTCAACCTGCCTCCCAATCCCCTCCCTCCCATCTACCACCCCAACAAATCTAGTACCCCTCTAACATCATACATAGTTATTACAATATTATTGCCTATAAACCCTTATTCTATAATACCCTACACTCCCAAACTACTTTGTAACAAGCAATTTGTACTTCTTAATCCCTTCCCCTTCTTTCACTCCCCCTCTCATTTGGCAACCATCAAAATGTTTTCTGTACCTGTGAGTTTGTTAATTTTGTTCTTTAGATTCCACACATAAGTAAAATCACATTGCATCTGTCTTTCTGCCTGACATACTCTACTCAGCACCATACTCTCCAGGTCCATCCACGCCACTGCAGATGGCAAGAACCCATTCCCTTCAATGGCCGAGCACTACTCCGTTGTATATATGTACTACCTACTCTTTATCCATTCCTTCATCAATGGACACCCAGGCTGCCTCCACGTCTTGGCGATTGTAAACAATGCTGCAGTGAACATATGGATGCACACAATCCCTCAAAGTAGCGTTTTGGGTTTCTTCTTATAAATACCCTACCTAAAGTGGGATTACTGGGTCGTCCTTCATTGCCTCTTCTTTTAGCCTTTGTTTTAAAGTCTATTTTATCTGGTATAAATATTGTTACCCAAGCTTTTTTTTTTTCATTTGCATTTTTAGAAAATATCTTTTTCAACCCCTTTCTGTGTGTATCTTTCAATCTGAAGTGAGTCTCTTGTAGTCAGCATGTATAAGGGCTTTGTTTTCTTATCCATTCAGCCCTCCTGTGTCTTTTGATTGGACCATTCAATCCATTTACATTGAAAGTAATTGTTGATAGATATGTAGCTATTGACATTTTATTATTCATAATTTTGATTTATTTTTTCCCCCATCTTGAAGAAGTCCCTCTCATTCCTTGTAATATTGGTTTTGTGGTGATGAACTCCTTTAGCTTTTTCTTGTCTGAGAAGCTCTTCGTCTGACCTTCGATTTTAAATGATGGCTTTGCTGGGTAGAGTAGTCTTGCCTTGTATTGGGTTGTCAGAAAAGTCATGATGTATTTTTTCTATGTTTTTTGTTGCAAAAATGCGTCATGACTTTCCCAACAACCCAATAATAGGTCCTTGCTTTTCATCACGTTGAATACTATTTCCTGCCAATCCCTTCTGGCCTGCAAAGTTTCCATTGAGAAACTAGCTGAGAATCTTATAGGAGTTCCCTTATAAGTTACTAGTTGCCTTTCTCTTGCTGCTTTTAGGATTTTGTCTGTCTTTAACCTTTGCCATTTTAATTATAATGTGTCTACGTGTGGGCCTGTTTGAGTTCATCCTGTTTGGGACTCTGCACTGTCTTTCCTTCACGAGGTTAGGAGGGTTTTCAGGCATTATTTCTTCAAATAGATTCTCAGTCCCTTTCTTTCTTCACTTTCTGGTACTCCTATGATGTGAATGTTTGTTACACTTGGTGTTGTCCCAGAGGTCTCTTAACCTATACTCATTTTTTAAAATTCTTTTTTCTTTTTGCTATTCTGATTAGGTGAATTTTGCTACCTTGTCTTTCAAATTGCTGATTTGATCCTCTGCTTGATCTAGTCTGCTGGTGATTCTAGTGCATTCTTCATTTCAGTTACTGTACTCTTCACTTCTGGTTTTTATAGTTTATATGTCCTTTTTCATGCTTGCTGTCTCTTTGTTGAAGTTCTCTTTGTTGAGGTTCCTTGAGCATCCTTATAACCATTGTTTTGAACTCTGTCTCTGGTAGGTTGCTTATCTCCATATTGTTTAGTTCTTTTTCTGGAGTTTTCTCCAGTTTTTTCATTTGGGATGTATTTCTTTGTCTCCTCATTTTGGCTGCCTCTCTGTGTTTGTCTCTCGGTATTAGGTAGATCTGCTATGTCTCCCAGTCTTGGCCAGGTGACCTTACGTGGTAGGTGTCCTGTGGGGCCTAGTGGCACAGTCTCCCATGTCACTTGAGGGTGCTCCAGTAGTGTCTCTTGTGTGGGTCATGTTATACTTGAGCCTTGATTGCTGTTGGCAGGTCAGTGGGTGGAACTGACCCTCAGGCTGACTGGCTGTGGGGTTTGGCCACGTCCACAGCTTATGGGTTGCTGTGCAGGAGGCTTAACCCACTGAGTGGGATTCAACCCAGTGGGTTCTGGTGCATGTTGAGACCACCCTTTGGGTGTGCCACTTGTGGGGCTAATTGGGCAGTGGTCTGAAGCCAACTTCCAAGTATGTTGATTCTGGGCCTCTTGGGAGGGGCTCCAGTACAGTCCCAGGTCACCCACCGCCTGTGACTGGCCAGGTGCTGCCTGATAGGCGCTGCAAAGTGATCCATGGTTGTATGCTGCCTTTGCTAAACCTGGAGGCATGTGGGAAAGGCAGTGCTGCAAACCGAGAACACTGAGGATAGCTGTCACCAGTACCAGGCCTGGGGTAACTGCAAATGCAGTACACCTGGAGGCCTCCTGCCACCTGCCAGCTCCCTTAAGGTTCAGCCACTGATAAAGCCTTGGGCATTATATAAGTTGGATGAGGCAGGGTCTCAGAGAGTCACTAGAATGGGAAGCATTGTAGTCACCAAGTTAGGTAGACTCTGGTTTGGTGCCAGTGCTAAACCTGGAGCAACTCAGCAAAAGTCTCAGAGCACCCTGAGGCCAGTTGCTGCCCACCTGGGGCCTGTGGACTCCAATAGTTTTCCAAGAAAGAGAGCAATGCGAGTGGGGCTGGCTGCTTGCAGAGAAAGTACCTCTGGGGGCGTGGGAGTTGGGTTGGGTGGGGTCTAGCTGAGGCAGCAAGGCGGAGCATCAGACTCATCAGGCGAATCAGATTCAGATTTGGCCTGTGCGGGCAGTCTCAGGAAAGATGGTGCCCACCTGCTGGCTGCACAGAGGGAGGACCTCCTCTCATGGAAAATGCCTGCTGTTCTCCTGTCCTCCCTCTGAAGCCACACATCTCAGTCTGCCCCTGTATGTCTCCAAGGCCCCCCGAGTCACTGTCCCTCCCTTGGAGCCCAAGGTGAGTGCCTGCAAGCGAGTCTGCACGGGCCATTTAAGAGGACATCTGGGATTCCTGCAGCTTTCTGTCTCACCCAAACAGTTGAAATCCCTGTTTTTCACAGCCAGATGTTGTGGGAGCTCCTTTTCCCGGCACCAGTATTCCAGGCTGGGGCGCCTGGGGTGGGGGGCTGGGGTCCCTCACTCCTCTGAGGGCGGGGTGGGGGGGAATCTCTGCAGCCGAGATATCTTCCAGATTCTCGGCCGCCACAGGGGGTTTGGGACCCGTTCCCTCCACCTCTCCTATCAGTCTCGATATGGCTGCTGTTGTATATTTTTTGTTATAGGACTTGCGTTCAGCTAGACTTAAGATGATTCTCCAGGTTGGTTGATCTATAATTTAATTGCCATTTTAATGGGTTCACAGAAGGACGTAGGCACTGTGTTTATCTACTCTGCCATCTTGGATCGCCTTGTGATATCTGAAAGGGTAGGAAATACTGAACACTCAGATAAATGACAGCTGGCCTCTGTGTCTTCAGAATTGAAGTTTGACTTGGCTTAAATGTAATAATGAAAGGGGTCTTTTGTTTGGGGAGACATTAATACTATGTTAAGTTAATGGGCAAATTGCAGCAAAATAGGACAGATAAAAATGCCGCTGAACATTAGTGACAAAAGGGAAGCTAGGCCGCACGTGTCTGTGTGCTTGACCCAAACAAGAAAGGTGGTGGGGTAAAGGCAGGGCAATACTGTGCACTGTACTTCCTCTCTTAGAGGTTAACATTAAATTAAACATGTTAAAGTCAGCGAGTCCTGTATTAAAGAATCCTGTGTAAAGATGTTTAATCCAGCCTTTTCCTACCTTCTTTCCTTTCACTTAGCTACTCTTCAAGGTAGTGTTGGATCCAATGAAAACATTTTGGGAAAAGTGTACTTAGCAAACCTCCACTTCCTTGGTATTGCAGGTGGTATTCTATTCTCCGGAATTTCATCTTTCTTCAGTTTATGGAAAGCCTACAATTCCTTCTGGGCTCACTTCTGAAATCTTCCTTAAGCCTTGCCAACCAGGGGTTGATTTACTCTCAACTATAATACTTAACCTTTACTATAGACGGTTGCATTTTGTTCCTCTCATTCACCTTAACGTTTTGGTGGGTTTTGTTTGTTTTCTGCTCTGAAATTTTCTGGTCAGTTACTTAAATAACATTGTGTGTCTCCTCAACTTCTGAGTCTCTTTAATCAACCATAAGTAATCATTACCTCAGAAAGTAAACATTTATTGACCATCCAGATTCTTATTAACAGTATAGCAGTAAATAAAGTTCTGTCTGTATGGCATCTGCATAGTAGAACATAGGGACACATTCAACAAAACACATACATAGCCTGGTAGGTAGTGACAGTGCTTCAGTGAAAAAAGAAGAAGAGCAAGGAGGCTGGTTCAGGCAGAAAGGTGTTCTTATTTTCAAAGGCCTCCATGAGGTGACATTTAAAGAGACTTGAAGAATATCTGGGAAAGTGAATAACTTTCTGGGAAGAGGGACAACTAATAAAAATGCCCTGTAAAGTGAGTGTCCTGAGTGTGCTTAGAACACAGGGAGTTGAGGATGACAGGGCCAGGTGAGCTAGGGAGAAAGTGGTTTAGGGAATATGGTTGTTGGAGAGATGGAGGCAGGGAAGTGGTTAGGGTGTTTGATGTGGAAGACTTAATATCCCAGTTATTGTTTCCTGTCCTCAAGCGTTTCTGATTTACTAGTTCAGGGGTTGGAGAAGAATTTGCATTTCTAACAAAGTTCCAAGTGAGACCTACTGGACTAGGACCACCAGAGTGGAAGCAAGGAGACTGTTAGAAGGTAATAACCTTGGTGAGAGATCATATGGGCTTAGGTTGGGCTAGTAGCAGTGGAGGCGGTAAGAATTAGTCAGATTTGGAGTATGTTTTGAAGGCAGAGCCAATACGATTTTACTGATGGATAAAAGTGTGCGAGGGTAAGACCAAGAGAGGTGTCAAGCAAGGCAAACAAGGTAGAAGAGCACATATAGGGAGGAATGTAAATTAGTTTTGACATGTTCAGTGGGATGTTCTTGATTGGCATATAAGTAAGTACAGGTAAGGAGAAGGCAAGTCAGCTATAGACAACTTATGCATGTGCCTGTGTATATAGCTAGAATCTAAAGCCAAGGAACTAGATCAGTAGTTCTCAACCAGAAGCAATTTTGCCCCCAAGGGGCTTTTCATAATGTCTAGACATCATAATGGGACTGCTATTGGTATCTAATTAGTAGAGGCCAAGGATGTTGCTAAACATTCTACGATACACAGGACAGTCTCCCACAACAAAGATTGATCTGGTTTATAAAGAAGATCCAAAAAAATGGAAGGCTATACCATGCTCATGGACTGAAAGGATTAATATTGTTAAAATGTCCTATTACCTAAAGCAATACACAGCTTCAGTGCAATCCTTATTAAAATACCCATGGAATTCTTCTCAGAACTAGAGTAATTAGTTAATCCTAAAGTTTATGGAACCACAAAAGACCCCAGTTAGCAAAGAAACTTTGAGAAAGAACAAAGTGGGAAGTATCACACTCCTGATATCAGGCTATAATACAAAGCTACAATAATCAAAACAGTGAAGTACTGGCATTATAGATCAGTGGAATAGAACAGAGAACCCAGAAATAAATCCTTACTCATGTGGTCAATTTATGACAAAGGAGGCAAGGATATACATGGGGTAAAGATAGTCTCTTCGATAAGTAGTGTTGGGAAAACTGGACAGATAAATGCAAAAAGCTGAAACTGGACCACTTTCTTACCATATTAAAAAAAACTCAAAATCGGGCTGGCCAAGTGGCACGTTGGTTATGACTTGGCTTGGGACGCCAGCTCTGAGCAGCTGGGCCCTAGTTCGGATCCCACATGAGGGCCAGTGACGCTGCGCCCTCTACAGCTAAGATGGTGAACAACAGCTCGACCTGGAGATGGGCTGCCGTGAGTTGCTGGTGACGGCATAGGCGTAGGCTGCAGTGGGGCTGGCTGGCAGCGGGCATGCGCTTTCGTGAGCCGCCGTAAGTGGTCCAGTGGCCAGCGAGCAACTGCCTCACACGGGAAGAGGACAATGATAAAACCAACATGGGCCAGTGAAGCGACGTCCTCCACAACTAGACTGAAGAACAAAAGGACAGCAACTTGTCTGTTCCCCTTCCCCGATTCCCCAATAAAATCTTAAAAAAACAAAACAAAACAAAAACCTCAAAATAGATTAAAGACTTAAATGTAAGACCTGAAACCATAACTTCTAGAAGGAAACAGGCAGTACACTCTTTGACATTGGTTTTGTTAGCAATATTTTTTTGGATATGTTTCCTAGGGCAAGCGCAACACAAAAAAATGGGACTACATCAAACTAAAAACTTTGCATAGTGAAGGAAACCATCAACAAAACAAAGACAGCCAGCCTATTGAGTTGGAGAGGATATTTGCAAATGATATCTGATGACATAGATAAGGGGTTAATATCCAAAATACATAAGGAACTCATACAACTTAACACCAAAAAACCCCAAACAATCCAATTAAAAACTGGGCAGAGGAGCGGAATAGACATTCTCCAAAGAGGACATACATATGGCCAACACACATGAAAAGATGCACAATGTCACTAATCATCAGGGGAATTCAAATCAGAATCACAACGAGATAGCACCTCACACCTGTCAGAATGGCTATCATCAAAAAACAAGTGCTGGCAAGAATGTGGAACAAAAGGAGTCTTCTTACAATGTTGGTGGGATTGTAAACGGTGCAGCCACTATGGAACAAACAGTATGAATATTCCTCTAAAAAATGAAAAAGAGTGGCCATATGACCCAGCAATACCACTTCTGGGTATTTATCCAAAAAAACCAAACAAACCCCAAACACTAATTCGAAAATATATATGCACCCTTATGTTCATTGTAGCATTATTTACAACAGTTAAGACATGGAAGCAACCTAGGTATCCATAGAGGAATGGATAAAGAAGATGTGTATATATAAACTGGAATATTACTAAGCAATAAAAAAGAATGAAGCGTTGCCATTTGCAAGAAGGATAGACCTACAGGGTATTATGCTAAGTGAAATAAGGCAGAGAAAGACAAATAATCATGATTTCACTTGCACGTGGAATCTTAAGAAAAAAAACGAACGAACAAAACAAACTGGAGAACAAGCTGATGGTTGCCAAAAGGGAGGGGAGTGGGGGTGAAATTTTTTAAAAATAAGTGCATGGATTAAAAAAAAATAGTACAAAAAAATTGTTAATAGTGTCAAGGACCTTAGAGTGGACCGAGGAGATATTAGGAGACAGTTTTGAAGTAAAGAGAATCACAGAAATGGGGGCAGTAACTGGTGAGGGGGGTGGTGGTGTGCAGAGGAAGTTGGCCTTTTTATATTCTTTTAAGATGGTAAGTACTAGAGCATGTTTGTATGCTAATGGGAATGACCCTGTGTGTATGGAGAGGGAATTGATTCCGGAGAGTAGGAGCTAATTGTTTTCTACCAAAAAATACAAATAATCCCCCAGCACTTCTTCATCCCCCCGAAAAGAAGTGTCATAGCCATTAAACAGTCATTCAACCATTCCCCTTTTCCCCCAGCCCCTCGTAACCACTGCTTTCTGACTCTGGATCTACATACTCTGGATATTTCATATAAATGGGATTATGTAGTATGTGACCTTTCGTGTCTGGTGTTTCACTTAGCATGTTTTAAAGGTTCG
Source organism: Hipposideros armiger (assembly GCF_001890085.2). NCBI lineage: Eukaryota > Metazoa > Chordata > Mammalia > Chiroptera > Hipposideridae > Hipposideros > Hipposideros armiger. The sequence continues at coordinate 781,283 of NW_017732127.1, read as the reverse complement.
TCCATGTTGTAGCATATATCAGTACTTCATTCCCTTTTATGGCTGACTAATATTCCATTGTGTGGATGTATACCGCATTTTATTCATCTGTTCATGGGCACTTCCATTTGGATATTGTGAATAATACTGCTGTAACATTGTGTAAGTGTCTGATTTGACCTGGCCAAGGGTTGGGGAGGGGTGGAATGAAACCCTGGCAGGGGTTAAGAAGGAAGATTTATCAGAGCCCAAAGACTTAAGATTCACATACTTAGAAGGGTTCATAAGCTCCCCCCAGTCAGAAAAACAGGAGTGGGAGTTTTTGTCCTATGGTCACACTCCCTCAGAGTCCAGGGGATGACAAGTATAACAAGAGCTAACATTCGTCGAACAGTTAGTGTGTTAAGTTTTGGTCTCAGCACTTTGCGTGTATTATATCAGTTCTCACGACCTTATGGGGCAGGGAGTGTCCCCGTTTTATAGGAGAGGAAAATCTTTAACTGGAACCTCTCCAGTGGCGGGGAGTGGAAGAAGGCAAGATGGAGAGCCCTGCCAGAGTGGGTGGTGACTGGTATTTGCAGGATTGAGATCTTTCCCTGGCATCTGTTTTGAGCCGTTACAAACAGTTCTGGCCTGGCCCTTCTTCCTAGGTCATAGAGGCTGGGCAGGGGTGAGGTCAGGGCTGGGCGGGGAGCAGCATTCCACTGCCTTTGACCCAGGGTTACGACCCTTGGCTGCTGGAGGGGTGTTCAGGATCGGGAGAGCAGTTTGTGTATGTGTCCCCCTAGGCCGCCAGAGGGCAGTACTGGCTTACTGTCCTCCCTATGGCCGTGCTGGGGAACAATTACTCAGGTACCCAACCCCCACCAGACTCAAGGCTGTTTTTTGTTTGCTTGTTTTTTTAACAAGTATTTTCTAATGCCCCCTTACCATCCTGAAAGTGAAACTAGTTGCTAATAAAGCTTATCCAAGCAAATAATAAATATGATGCCTAACTCTAAAGGACAAAAAAAGGAAAGTAACTTGTCATGAACGAATGGGTTTCAATATGTAAGGCTTGGACATGGCTACACTAGACAAACACAATGGAGTAGTTGGATGCTTGTGCCCATTGGCGGATCACTGAACGAACAGTTACAAACGCCGGTGGATGTAGGTGTGTTGTATTCATGACAGAAATACACCATGGTTTTTCTGAAATGGTAAACAACTCTTGGTAAAGTTAAAAATGAAATGGAATACAATCGTCGCTTTATTGCAGTCTTGGAAATTTCAGTGGATATTAAAACTGCAAAAAAAAATATTTATGTATAAAACGGAGTTAGATTCTGTGCGCTCTCCTATAATTATAAACAAGTTTTTTTCATTTAATTCCACATGAATGTCTGGTGGGATATTTGAAAACCAATTCTTTTTTGTGAAGAACTGCCTTCACTGAGAACGCTGGCCTGGGCCAGAGAATATGAGATGCCCTATCTTTACCCCCAACTGTAAGCGACCTGAGAGCCAGGGCTTTGTGTTCCAGGTCCTCAAACCCTCCAGAGAGCCCCTCACAGTACCCAGCATAGACTCACTGAGGACAGCGGACTGATTGAGTCCTTTCAGTGTGGCTGGGGTGACTCATCCAGCTGGAGTGTTGACTGGACCCTACATATGAGGGTTGATATAAACGGACTCCGGGCAGAAGGGGCCACAGATAGTCTGGCCTCTACAATGTCTCAGGCAAGGTCTGTCCACCCAGAAGGGCCCTTTAATCCCACTGGCACCCCACACAAGCATTCTGTTTGTAGTTCCCACAACAAAAACTGCATACCCTTGTGAAAGAAAACAGATGATTGGTTCCAAAACTTTCTGGCCAGAGCCAGGGCCTGCAGAGTGGCTGGGTCCTGTGGCCCAAGTTAGGAGAGAGGGATAAGGAGCTGTCTTCCTGGAGCCCCAAAGGGGAAGGGCTCAAACCCAGTGCATGCTGGCCAGATTGCAACTTGCCTGGCTGGTGCCCAGGAAACTGTGTGCCAGCAATGTACCCAGCACCTCCAAGCTCCTGTGCAGCCTCACAGCCCAGATGCCACCAGCACAGGGCTGCCCATTGGAAGGTTTCGTTTCACGTCTTGGCCATAGGAGCTCTGGTGTTCCTTCTTTGCACGCCTAGTGTCCATCACTGATGGCTTTTACAGCAGGAGGGCAGATGTGCTGATCTCCCTACTTTATGGACTGACTGGTTTCAAAGGTCTCTGTAAAATACGGACGGCCAGACTGGGTCAGCGAGTCCCACGCTCACTCACTCAAGTTCCATCTTTGCAGTTTTCTTTATTTGTGAACTATTGGGTTGTCAACAAGTCATGACACATTTTTGCAACAAAAAACAGAAAAAACACATCATGACAACCCAATACATGTGCTTTTTATTACCTTGAAATGACCGAAGGACAGATTAGGAGGTGTGTGGTTCAAAATAACTTGCTGCTGAGTGGTCGATTTTGGACATGTGCTCCAAAGACTAATTTCCAAGGGATGCCAGGGATATCCAGGTTTCATTTATTTGTCTGAAGGCAGCATGATCAAGAATGTTCTAAGGCAGTGATTTCAGCATCGATCATATAATATCCTCTGATCATTTGATTGGATCATACGAATTTAAATTTCAATTGACGTTTTCCTTCCAGAGTTCCCTCTCCTCTTCTCTGAATGTGCCAGAGCATGATGCCAAGAATATCACAAATTCCTAAAAATACACCCCAACAAGCATATCTCAACATATTGTGGTTTGATCACCTTCACTAGAATTTAGGATACGGTATCAGCAAGGATGCTGGAACATGGTTTGGGATAGGATACAAAGAAAGTTATGCCTAATTCTGTTCTGGACCACTGATACGAAACTTACATTTCATTTAAAAATTTTCAAAATCGTAGCAATTATCTCTGAAAGATTTTTGTCCACACTGATTTGGATGAAATTTTCTGGAGCTGATGGGGGCTCCAGAGCATCGAACTGGGATTGCAGTAACTCAGCGGGCATAAAATGTCCTTTTCTTTGGAGTAAGCGTCCAGAGATGACCTCAAAGGACCCACTCAGATGGACCACAAGGAGCTTCACCTCAGCCAGCCTTTCTTCCTTCCCCGGCTCAGCACACTTCTGAGGTGCACCATCCTTTCCTCGTATTAAGATGTCTCTGTACACTTTCTTCAGAGCTGAACAGGCTAGAACCACATGCTGTCCTGTGGCCACATCTCTGTTAAAAAGAAAGGGAAGAGGAGGAGGTGCTAATGAATGAAGTCATTTAAAATACTTGGTGTCAAGTCTAGATTGTAGTCCAGGCCTACTTCCCTGCCAGTGGAAGGCGCTACAAAATGGCAGTTAAGTTATCAGGCAGTCCTGGCTTTGAGGTAAAGATCTTCTACTAGTTAACTGATCCATCATGGGCAAGGTGTGTACCTCCCTGAGCATCAGTTCCTTCTCTGTTAAAGGGGGCTACTCAGGGGACCTGTCCATAGAACTGTGGTAAGGAAAAAGTTGATCAAGGTGTTTGCTCGGCTCCTGTGGATATAGGATGTGGCTCAGGTGCAGCATGTTACCATTTTTCGTGCACTTTGTATATCGATATTGTTCTGAGTGCCACCCATGCTTCATCTCACTAAATCCTCGCGATAATCTGTGACTAGGAACTACGTCTATCCTCGTTTTCAGATGAAGAAACAGGCTTATGGAAGCCAAGTAGCTAACCAAGACTGGAGCTGTCTAGGTTTGTCTCCAGGACCAGACTGAATGACACGTCTGTAGCTGGTTTAAACCATTGTTGATTATTTGATAGAAACACAGCCCATTTCTGGGATCCTTTATCATCAGTCAGTTGTGATTTTAAGAGTGTATTTTTTTCTCTATACTTTCTGATGGGTCTTTTTTACTCACTGGCCTATGCCAAGGCCTGATGTTCTTACCTTAATAAAATGTCATGCAAATTGCAGAGCCATGGAATCCTGTCCTGAAATTAAAGCAGACACAAAATGACTTTGACAGGTAGTGTTTGTACAGAAATGTAGTTAATCATGTTCGTCTATGCCGAGCTCCAGAGAGATCACAGTGGTTTTGAGAAATAGGCCAAACATAGGCTTAGGGCTCAAGTCCCTGGGCAGTTGAACAGGAATTTTTCCTGGGTCAGACACCAGGGGCTCTTTTCACAATAATAAAAATTGCCCTAAAATACCAGTATGTATCTCCCCCATCTTAACATCCCTGTTGTATATATGTTTTCCCTGGCTCTGATGTGTTTACAAATCTCCTTTTATTGTATTGCATGATTCTTTAGGTGCCTTTGATCTGAAATGCAGGGAGGTAGTCAAAGAAACCCCTTATGTCAGTTATCCCGGTCCTATTCTCTAAATCCTCCAAGATCAAAACTCCCCTCAGATTAAAAGTGTTGCGAGAAATTTATATTTTTCCAAAGAGAAGATAGAAGTTTACATAGGACACCCTACAGTGTTTCACAAAAAAATAACTTTCCTGAGACATGTTTGTTCTTCTTTCCTGGGGTAAATACTGATTGGCCATAATGCATTTAAAAAAAGAAACACTTTATTATGAAAACTTTAAACAGACAAAATAGTACAAAACAAACTTCTGTGCACTCATAACACAGCTTCAACAATTTTCAACTCAATCTCGTTTTATGTCTCAACCATTTCCCCAGTGTGCCCCACTCTTTATTTTTGTGTTCCGGAAACATGATGCATTTTAAAATGTTATCGCTTTTACGTATTTGATTACTACCATTTTATTTAGGATTTTGTTGTATTTTTTTTCTTGTATAGTTGTATTAAATTTTGGTATCAAGGTTCTACTAGCCTTATAAAATGAGTAGCGTAGCTTTCCCTCTTTTGCTATTTTTGTATATTGTATGCCATATGTTATTGTTATGGAGTAACTGTTCATCTCCCCTAGAATTTATATGTTGAAGCCCTAACCCCAAAATGTGATGGTATTTGGAAGTCATTAGGTTTAGATGAGATGATGAGGGTGGAGTGCTCATGGCATTAGCGCCCTTATAAAAAGACGAGGAAGCTAGTGCACACTCTCTCCCACCAATCCCCAGGTGAGGATACAGTAAGAAGGCAGCCGGCCTTTTGCAAGCCAGAAAGAGTGCCCTCCCCAAGAACCTGACCATGCCAACATCCTGATGTTGGGACCTCCAGAACTGTGAGAAATAAATACCTATTGTTTAGGCCAATCATCTGGGCCTGGGTCCTTTTTTGAGGGGTATTTCTTGATGATAGATTCAATTTCCTTAATAAGCATTATTGTCTTCAGGTCTTCTATACTTGACTCAGTTTTGGTAACTGCAACACTGGAGACAGCAGGAAGAGACTTTTGCTGATTCTTCCTTATAGTGGTTCATTTACTTGTATGATTTGTAATTTCTGATTGTAAGCTCATCTTTAGATTTTCTTCCCTGGTGGGAGTGCTGAGTATTGGAAACATTTCCATTGGTAGTTTCATCAATTCCAGATCAGCTTTATATTTTCAATTTGGTATCTTCCATATAATGTGAATTGGGTGTAGTAAGGTCTTGGGTTCTCAAGAATGACTTTCCCACCTGTGATCCAAGGGAGACAGCCAGATTCTTTGCTGCTGCTTGAATCCAGCGAGTGGAAATATTTGTAATCCTCACTCAACAATAGTTTTCAAGACTTATGCAAGACATTCAGGTTCATCTCCATGCTTCATACAGGCTTACAGCTTCATCTCCCTCTGCACAAATGTCTCTATTTGTGCTTTAAAAGTGGAGATCAATCTCTGTGTTATTTTATGGCTTAGGAAACAAATACGTTATTTCATTTAGCTGAGCGTTGACTGTATTATTCTTTACACTTTCTACACGCCTAAAATAGTTCATAATAATGAAACAAAAATAACAAAACATGTTTGGGTGATGAGCTTTCTATCCTGTCCAAGGATATAAACCTTTATTTGAATCCATGCTTTTTACAAAAAATTGTTTTAATAGTGCAATATATGCTTTAGTCAAGAAAAAGGCACATTGGTTCATTTAGTCATAATAAAATTCCTCAGAAGCTCCACTATGAAAACTATAATTAATGAATAGAAATATAAAACTATTTAAACAAAAATAGATGCTTTCAGACTTTTGCAAAATCAGAATGTATGTTGATCAGTTTAATCACTGTGCATCTGTAAGGTCTGGGTCCGTTGGTCTCAAAAACAATGAAAGAAAGTTGGAGATAAAAGAGAAGCACTTTGTCCTTTATAGATGAAGTTTCCAAGTATTGAGTCATAATTAAATGATTGGGTTTCTTTCTTGGAGAATCACATGGGGCCACAGGGAGAAGGGTTTTTCCAAAGCAGCTCCAGAGACTGACTAGACTCCCGTGTGGAAGCCAGAATTCTCATCCCTGGTCTGCAGCAGGCCAGGCCACAGCATCACTCACCTCAGATACCCTTAAAGGCTGAGGCCCCTACAATGGATATGCTTATTGAGGGCCTCACCTCTCCTTCCTACTCTAATCCTCACCCTCACTTTTACCCTCTCTCTCTCTCCATTTAACCAACCCTAATTCACTTCTTGTACTTATTTGTTCTATGGATTATCAGGAACTTTAAACCTACTATTAGGGAAAGTGGGGTCTTTGAGGTTAGAGAGACTCCCTGAACTATGTGGCTTTGCTCAAGTGACTTAACTTCTCTGTGCCTCCCTTTGTTTATCTGTAAAATGTGGGATTATATGTAATTCATTGAGCTGCTTTGACATTTAAATAACAGATGGAATAGACTTTACTTTAAATATTACTTTTGGCTGATTTAATAATGAGATATTTATTTCCAACTTTGAATTTTTAAAAAGAGCTTTCTTTAATTCATGAATTTGGTATGCAATGGGATTTAATTCCACAAACAATGAATCCTTAATATGTGCAAAGCACCATATCGAGCATTGGGGATATAAATATGAATGGTGTAGTCCTTGTCCTCAAAGGGGCCACAGTTTGGCAGAAAAGACAGATGGGTAGATGATCAGCTAAATTACCCACAGGACAGTGATGGGGGCTAAAAGAAATATACTAAGAAAAGGGCTAGAATAGCACAGTAGCGGGGGAGAGGTCAATTGTGATCAGGCCCTAGGCAGGCGAAATCTTGAAGGATAAAGATTTCAACTGAAGCAGCACCTGTGAAACAGAGGGAAGGGCATAATCCAAGACTGTACCAAGACTCTTGAATACATGGATGAGGCACATGCTTAGCACTGGTGAACAGGAGGTGTGGACACTGATAATGTGAAGAAGGTCAGGAGAAACTGTCAGGACTATATGATCGAGACCCTGAGTGATCTGCTAAAGAGTTTGGACTTTATTGTAAAGGTATTAGGAAAGACTTGCGCTCCAAATTTTATGTTCATAATGTTTGTGGAAAAGAGAGAGAGTTCTCCCCTTTACAGAAATAGAAATTGGGGCAAGGAGGAGGAGATATTAAGATAAATTCATTCAACTTTGTGAATAGTTACTATGGACAATATAATAAATTATGAAAGTCACACACACAAAAGGAGTCATAGGGGAAAGACAGGAAACAACACAACCCAAATGGGTATCTCTGCTGTTGGATCTGATGTTCAAGGCCATCTCATTTCTGATAGTCCCTACATGCAAGGGACTGGCGCTTCCACCACCACCAGCCCAGTCTTGGAAGTCATGGGCACAAGAGTTAAGTCAGAACATCTTGAGGACAGAGAAGGATTCCTGGGCCTATGGTTTCAGTGATCTGATGGTAACATCTAAAGAAAGAAAGCATCCTCTGGAAGGGGATAATGGTTAAAGGGAGAAAGGGAGGTGGAACTCAGAGGATCAGATGGAGGTGGAGTATGTCCAGCACACTGCTAGGGGAGGCAGAGGGGAAGGAAAGAGGGGGAGGGGAGAAGGGGAGAGGGGCTGGTTTTACTTGGTGCGAAAGTGAACTTAAGACCATAGAGGAAAGAACGCATGTAAAAAGAATATGTACCCCTAGAAACATAGGGGGAAAACCTCTCAAAATTCAATCAGTAGGTATTTTTGGCAGATGAAACCAAGAGTGATGTATTCTGTGAAAGAATATGTCACCACTTTCCGAATTTCCTGTACAGGATAAGTGTTACATTTATAATCAGGAAAAACATTTCTCAAAAAAACCTTCCTTTAAACAGGCTTTGAAGTCTACTCAAGTGTTACTGTGGGCTGCCAGGACAGTGTGGGCCGGGCACATAGTGGGGCCTCACTGAATAGCAGCTTGGAAATTCTTCCTCATCATCATGCTAATAACATATCTTCCTAGACCCGTGCTGTCCAATAGAGCTTTTTTGTGACGAAATGTCCTCTGTCTGCACTGTCTGGGTTGGTAGCCACCAGCCACATGTGGCTATTGAGCACCTGTAATGTGGCACTACAACCCAGGAACTGGAGTTTACATTTTATTTAATTTAAATTAATGTACATTTAAATAGACTGAAGGAGCCTTTGGCATATTCAATTCAGTTTCTTTCTCTTCACACATCAGCTCTCTGAGCACAAAACCCTCCCCAAACCTTCCCAAGACTCTTCTCAAGGCAGAACCCCTGCCTCTGCCTAGGACTCTACTTGATCCTCATTACAGTAGCAGAGAGGGCGGGGCAGGTTGTCAGGGTGATCAGGAGGGGCATCAGTGTCAGCCCAGCTATGACCCAAACCTTCCCTCTTAGAATGGCTGGGCTCATGTCAAGACTAAACCATTTGCCGTTCTACCACTTGCCCCGTTCTGGCTAATTTGCAGTTTCTCCTGAATATATTTAGGAACTTGTTATGTTTCTTCCGGTAATTAATAACCTTGTCTTCTGTACAATAAATTCCTCTTCTGAATTCTCCCCTCCTATCCATCCTGCCCACTAACAAGCCTCACTTGAGAATAAGAGGAAGGACGTTTAAATGCCATTTTAAAGTCCATCCATTTGGGTTGCTGTACTTTGTTCTTTAACTCTTACTTGCAACTCACCAAGGAGAAAAATAACACTGGCGCAGCACATTTTACACACTCTATAGAAATGTCACACACATGTCTATATAGATACAATACTAGCAACAATAATAAATATTTACTGAATGCATTGGGTACTTTTCTGTGCATATTTTTTTTTTGTATTATCTCATTTAACCTTCTCAAGAACCCAAAGAAATGGTACTATCCCTACTTCAGGGGAGGAAAATTAGGCACAGAGAGACTAACCCATTTGTTGAAGGTCACACAAGCTTAGTGGTAGAGCCCGGTTATCTACATTATGTCTATTATCTCTAGTATAATAGCAGTATTATGTTTAAATTATTACTCTGTAATTCTTTTATGATTCACTCCTCCTATCTTCTAAAGTCAAATGTTACACACTTAAATTTTGATGGTTCAAGGCTTGAATCATTGCAAACTCAAGCAGCACTCTCTGAAACAGAGAAGTACACACCCTTAGAACGCAATTCAATTGGACCTACTAATGGTTTACTCACTCGGGTCCTTCAAGGCAGGGCACAGGGAAGAGAGTGAGATACTGGGGGCACAACTGGGCGCGAGCCAAGTTCACACTGAGGGAAAACAGCGCTGGTCTTTGGCCAGTTCCATTCCTTCCTGCCCTTTGGACACACTTGACATGTGGGCCTGGCTGGGGTCCCCGCTCACAGTTGCTCTGTGGACCGAGACCTCAACCCTGCCCTCAGTGTGTCTCCTGAGCTGCAGCTAGCTAAGCCAACGAATCCACAGTTTGTAACTCTGGCTTGAGAAAAACCCTCTAGGAAATGGCCTCATGGTGTTGCATACAGGAATGAAGTGCTAATCATTCACTCCTCATTCATTCATTCACCACAAATATGCCACAAATATTCTCTGACGTTTACTGCATGTCAGGCCCTGGGGATACACAGTGGTTAACAGAAATGGCCAAAGTCCCTGCCCTTTTGGCAGTGAAATCTAGTTGCAGAGATAAATATTAATCTAATTCTCATACCATAAATGCCACCTTGCAACTGGGACAGGGACAATAAGGATATGCTGCTATGAGAGTTTATTGCAGGAGGTTTTACTTAAGGAGGTTAGGGAGGGCTTCCTTAAAGAAGAGGCACAGGAGCTGAGATGTACAGGATGACCAGGGTTAACTCAGTGAGGAGAGGAAGGAAGCACCTTCCAGGCCGTAGGACCAGCAGATGCCAAGGCCCTGGGGAGGAACATGGCAGTAGAAGGGACTGAAAAGGGCCACTACGGCTCCAGGGGAGATAGGGAGGGGGTGCACAGCACCTAAAGAGAGTGGAGTGGGACAGGGTCAGTCCGTCCTGACCACGCACATTTAGGAGTTTAGTTGTTTGGTCTTTACCCTGAGATGGGTGGGAAATGTCCAAAGGGCCAGACTTGAATTTGCAAAGATCACTCTGGTGATGGTGGTAGGCTGATAGGACCTGGGAAGAGAAGATGAACTTCCCCATGTATGAGGCTCTCAGGGATTGCATTCTGCAGATAAAAGTTCTTCAACGAAGTGTTCTGGGGGATCCTGCCCAAGCTGGGGCAGAGGGTGGGTGCATCATCACTCCTGACGCTGAGCTGAGAGAGAAGTTCAGGGCCAAAGTTAACATGCGTGGAGGCCTCACTGTGCTCCTGGCTTGGGGAGCCCTGTCCATGAGTTATATCGTGACTCAGGAACTGAACTACACCAAGCCCTGCAAAGATCTCACCCTGTGTCACCCAGCTGGAATATCTGTGTTGGAAATCGCTAACGTTACCTGATCATTCAGTGGAATCCCTTTTCCCATCTTCACTCGATTTTCCTCTGGGTGATAGTCATCTGCATCATAGAATTTCCATCCTAGCTTTAAGAACAAAGTGAAGGAAAGGCGTATGTGGCAGGTAGTGCTGCCCACCCCTCCCCCTGCTTCACCACCAGCCAGGCCAATCCTGCAGCTGCAGGAGGGAGGTCTGGAAGGCCACTCCACATCCCTGCTCACGGGGCTCCTGCAGCTCCGTTTCTCATTCATTGCCACTGGGAACTCACCAAGGAGAAAGACTAAATTGCTCCAGTGGGTTTCACAAGCCCTAGGGAGGCGCCTATGGTGAGTTTTACAAACCACTACAGGCCAGAAGAAAGGGAGAGAAAAGGAGAGAAGCAGTGCGGCAACACAGCGGAACTCACATGTGGAAGGCATTAGAGCACGTTACCTCGGATGCCAGCAGGGAGCCCACGGTCGATCTGCGGAGAAGACACAGATGTTCAAACGACTGCCCTTTCCCGGCCTGCGTGGTGTCTCCCTCCATCCAAGGATGGCTGCCCCCGCGGTATTACAACCAATAAATTTAGGATATTGACGCAACGAGAGGCATGCTCTTGACCCTGGAGTCTACAGCATGACTTTAATTTTCTTCAGGAATTTAAATAATTACCCAGTTACCAATTTTCCCCCCCTCAAAAGCAAGATATAAGATCTCAATGAAGTCCTGAATTTCTTCAGAAAGTTTTTTCATGCCTGTTCTATAGATGTTTCTTTTTTGAGAAAAATACTGAATTAATAAAGGGATCAAACAAACCTTGAAATCATCCTCGACTCCTCTCTCTACATCTAGCCCATCGACACATCTTTTTGTTGGCTCTACCTTCAAGATACCGCCAGCATATGACCGCTTCTCTTCACCTGCATTGTTTCTCTGATCTCATCTCCCACTTAGCCCTTCCCTCTACCTAGAATGCCCTTTCCCCAGCTGTGCATGTCTCCCATACTAGAATGTAAACTCTTTGAGGGCAGGAGTTTTATCTGTCCTAGTCACTATATCAGTGACATAGTGTAAGGATTGAGCTCAATAAATATTTACTGAGTGCATGAATATCATAACCATAATTATAACCATATAAACCATCTGGTTCAGACCCTCGTCATCAGATCCAAGGCAGAGAAGGGTACTGCCCAAGCTCACACAACCAGGCAGCTAGGACTCCCCCTCATCTCGCCAGAGCAGCAAGCATACATTCTCCAATTTCTTCAACTTATACAACAGGGAGTTTTCAGACTCCATGTTTTATTTTAATTTCAGTTAAGATTTCCCAAAATTATTTTAATGTCTCAAGATTTGAGGCTAAAAAAGGCAAGAATAGTTTTGGAAAGCTAAACCTACCTACCGACAGCAAGAAAGAATGTAATAATATACACCTGACCACATGGGCAGTTCCTATAGGCCTTTGATGATTATAGTATTTTACTTCAGTTCTTTTACTGCCTCTGGTGGAAAGCTGCAGTAGCTGTCTCTCCTGACAAAGGATACAGTTACGTTTTGGTCTAATCGGGAAGCCAAAGGCTAGCGCCACTAGCCCCCAAGTTGGCCAGACAGGACTGGGCAGAGGTTTTGTGGTAGCCAACGTTCCTCTTTCCTCACAAGCCTTCAGGGACCTTCCTCCGTAGTAACAGAGTCCTTCCAGCTTTAGCTGATAAACACTGATCAGAGAAAGGGGAAAACAATCGACCAGGAAGGTTCAATTCACTTGCAAATGTAATCAGAAAAGGCCCGGGCCTCGCGATGAGGGAGCTGCCGCTCTGCCCAGCCTGACCGAGGTCGGTAGGAGCCTGGGACCAGGTTTGCTCCCGCGCTTCGAGCCCTGCACCCCGCCACCTCTTTCTGACTGACAACAGGCCCCCAAACGAGCCCTTGCGACCGCCCCAGCCGCTCCAGGTGCTAGGGGAGCCTTTTACTCCATTTGCGCCCCAGCAGGCACCTCTTTACAAAGGGCTTTCGATAGAGCCTCCCCGGGTATAGACAGTCCCGGTCTGGGACGTGGTCGCGGGCCAGGTGCCCCGGGGCGAGCAGGTTGGAAGGTGGGGAGAGGGGCAGGTGCCCCGGGCTTCAGTTTCCCCATCTGCAAAGAGGAGCGGAATCTCCCCAGGGCCTTCCCGTCGCCGCAGACCCGGAACCGAGACCCGTCTGCCCTCCACCGCCCCGCGCCGCCTCCTCCCCGGCGCGCCCCGCGCCCCCGGCCCCGGGACCTACTTCCCCGAGCCGCTCACGCCCATGACCAGCAGCGCGCCAGGCGCCGCCATGGTCCCCAGTCCGGCTTCTTCCCGGGCCCGTCCGGGGCGCCTTTCTGGCCGCGGAGGGCGGAGCAACACGCGGGCGGGACAAGTCGCCGCCGCCGCCGCAGTGTGTCCCCCGCCGCGCCCCTGCCCGCCGCCCCTCCGCCCGCTGTGCGCCCTCGTCCCTGTCGGCTGCAGGGGGGGCCTCGGCTTCGCAGGGCGTCCTCTCCGGCTCCTCCTCCACAAATGGGAATAGCTTTTATTTATTTAAAATATGACTATAAAGAGAATAAGCTGAAAATAAATTCACACTTTCCCACACCGTGTGGCCATAAGTGCCCATTCCCAAAATGATCCCCCACTCCCGCGTAGATAGATGGTTATGAGTATTGTATGAAATTGGTATATGCTGTACATAGTGTTTTGCACCCTGGCAATTTGTCACAATAATGTGAGGCAGACTTCTTTCGGACCATAGTGGCGCATGTCATGGCTTGTATGGCTCTGCTGTTTAATCCGGCTCCTGTTCTCGGGTAAATTACTGAAGGGGGAGGAGAACCTCTTTGAAGGGCCCATTTGCTTTTAAAACAATGTGTTGATTATGTGTCATTTAAAGTATTTGATTTAAAGCATTTCCAACGACATTCTGCCCAACCTTTGTTACCCGAGTTTATGTCACTTGGTGATATAAACCATAAAGCTGACGTAAAGAATTTATTTGATGAATATTGCCATTCCCCCTGCACTGACTCTGCTTTTCATACTTAGGCT
>NW_017732127.1:751045-765469 GCF_001890085.2 Hipposideros armiger | reverse complement strand
CTGCTAAAAGTTTTGGGTCTTAGGACTCTTTTTTCACTCTTCAATCATTGAGGACTCCAAAGAGCTTTTGTATTTAGGGATGATAGGTATTGATATTTACTCTATTAAAAATTACAACTGAGAAAGTTAAAAATATTAATTTTTTTAGAAGTAAAAATAATACACCCATTACACGAAAATATAAAGAACACATTTTAGGAAAAATAGCTATATTTTCCAAAACAAAAATAATTAATGAGAAGAGTAGCATGATTTTACATTTTTTTCAAATCTCTTTCACATCTGGCTTAATAGAAGACTGGAGGATTCTTATACCTGCTTCTGCATTCAATCAATATGTTTTGTTTGAAGTATATGGAAGAAATGTGGTCTCATATGAACATGTTTCGGAAAAAAGGTGGGGTGGGGCTATTTAAAAGCCTTTTAAGAGAATTTTCTATATTCTTTGATATTATATCAAAACTTGTTGAGTGGTAGTTTCTTAAAGTCTAGTTGCAGTGTGGAGTCTGGAACTGAGCCAGGACATGTAGCCTAGGAAAATGACAACCCCTTCCAGGATACAATGTGAGGTGCTTCACTGGTTACACAAGTGACAAGTGACTGTATCCAGCACCTGCAGCTGGAGAAGACCAAGAACCAGTTTCATCCAGCAAGGCTAATCCCCTTGATTGGGACCTGACCTTTAGCTAATTATGTTTTTATAATATCATCTACATTGTGGTTACTACAATGGATGTTACCAAAACCTGCCCTGTGGAAGGCATAATAATACCCATGGTCAGGACTTTCTCGGTGAGACTCAATTTGTGAGTTCGCCTACACTTTCCTCCCAAGTGTGTACTTTCATTTTAATAAACTTCCTGTGCTTTCCTGCATGTCTCGCTTGTGCCAAGACAAGAACCTGGTCACCGCTGCTCCAGGTTGAGTCCTCTCTTGGATATCCTGTGAGCCTCTGGCGACAAAACTATACCAATGAACTCTTTGTGCTCTTAGATTAAAATCTCTCTATCTTGCATGGACATTTAACATGCAATGACTTTGTAACATCATGCACTGATCATTTGGGAAATATTGATTCACTGCTGCAAAACATCCAGATGTTGACACACTTCATTATACAGTATATTTTTAAAATTACCTGTGTAACATCACCTTCAATTGCATGAGAAAAGTGTTTAAGTTTTGGGAAGCTGTCAAGCTTCCAAGGGACCCCACGGTTTTGTGGACCTCACTTTGAGAACTGCTGTTTTTAGTTGTTTGTTAACTGCTGACTGAGGCTGTTAGCTTCTGTTCTAATTATCTTTTCTACTTTGTTAAAGGTCTGTCTTCTCCACTTTACCTTGTCTCCTCCACTGTGGGAGTCATGTACCCTTAGCATCTGGTGCTGTGCCTGGCTTTTAGTAGCCGCTCAAAATACACCTGATGAATGAACTACTGGGAGGGAAGAAAGGAGGAATGAAGAACAGAAGTGGGGGGAGCGAGAGAGGAGGAAGCTTACCTCTGTTTTCTTGCTGGCTGGGCGTGACACGGATTTCAAGTAAAGCCTGACCCCTAGTGGAATTGTTTTGTTGGATGAGCTGGACTGAGAAAGTTGCAAGCAGAAAGCAGTATTATTATTGTTCACCTTGACCTCTCAAGTCCGTCAGCTCTTTTCCCCCTCTGCCCCTTTGTGAGATTCTGAGAATATGCAGTAGTGTTCCCATTCCTCATGGAATCAACATGGTAAAGGGTCTGATTCCTGACTTTGCAAGTCCATAAAATTGACTGCTATCAGTGTATCCAGGGTTGATTAGGCTGGAAGAAGTGAGTCTGAAGGAAATTCATAATAGATAACAAATGTGAAGGTATTTTGTTACCTGTAAATTTCTGTTACAAAGTGTTAGTTTCTTTTTTTATTGAGATATATTGACATAACATTGTGTAAGTCTAAGGTGTACAATGTGTTGATTTGATACATTTATATATTGCAATATAATTACCACCATAGCATTAACTACCACATCTATCACATCATGTAATTATCATTTCTGTTTTGTGTGGTAGGAATAATTAAGATCTAGTCTCTTAGCAACTGTGCAGTTTACAATCCAGTATTATGGTCTATAATCACTGTGTTGTACATTACATCTCCAGGACTTATTTATCTGCTAGTTGCAAGTTTATACCTTTAACATCTCCCAATTCCCTCTCCTGTTAGTTTCTTTTAATATGAGACTGTTGTATAGACCCCAGAGCTAATTCATGCATTCAAGATTTACAATACAACTCATCCCATGCAGGTTCCAAAAACCTGAGAAAACAAATGATGAATCAGGAGATTGCTAGGTGGGCATGAATTAAGAGTGAAAAAATATCGATTGGGCAGGGCAGGTATTTACCACAAGCTGGGAATAGTCTAATGAGCTATAATCCTTACTCTGTATTGTTCACTATTTCCTGTCTCAGGAATCCCTGGAGGCTTGCAGGAGACTGGTGTATTTATAGTACCTCTTTTGGGTAATGTCTATGCATATCCTTTCTCCATTTCCTGTTGGTTGTTTTCTTCCTCTTATTGTATTGTAAAAGCCTCTTTGTGTATTTGTTTGTAATATATCTTTTCCAATTTGCCTTTTATTACTCTACAGTGTTTTCTTTTTGCCCTCAAGAAGTTTAAGATTTTTATCTGAAATATTTATTTTTTCCCCAGTGCAGCTAGAAGTCATGGCACTTTTTATATAATACACTAAAATATTTTGATATTTATTTCTGTCATGTCAACTAGGAATCATTTTACCAGCAGAAAAAATGTTTTATGAATGTTAGAAAAAATACATCATTAAAAGATTTAGTAATTTTTTATCAGTTAATTGTTTTAATCATTTACTGGTGACGCTCCTTTATAGACAATATTGGTGTGTATCAAAAAATGTAAGAGAATGAGTGGAAGAAAAACATAGTTGAGAAAATTTTATCCATAAACTCACTTTAATTCTGTGGATTGGTAAAATACGAATTGCCAATGTATGATTTCAGTTGGTCCAGCTCATGGAAAAAATGAGTGTTCCTTGTGAATATAGTTTGCAAACCCCTATGTCAAATTTTTCAACTTTTTTCTCTTTGTAGGTCCTCTAATGGGTACTTAAGAAACACATAGACCAATTTTTTCCAGTTAGTTAAAAAATATATTTGTCATAATTTTTTAAATAATAAAAGTAAAGCTGGATCTTTAAAAATTGATGATAAAAATTATAATGGCTTCATATTGATGGGAAAGGTGATATTGTTTGATCTTTCATGAGGCAACTATATAAAGAGCTTGAAAAAACTTAAGTTAGAAGTTAAGACCTTGTTGGTTTATTTCCTGAGAGTTGAAGTCTATGAATTGAGAGAACACAAATTCACAAGGATGAGTCCTCAAGATAACAGCAAGTGCGGGGCCTCTCTTAGACGGTATTGGATTGTATAGAAATGGTGGACAGACCTCAGGGGTGAATGCATTCAGATGCTAATCCAACCACCGTGACACACACATATTGCCCCAGAGAAGGATTCCTACTCCACTCTGGCTTCATTCAGGCTTGCATGGTCATTCTTCATGTTCTGTTACAAGCATTTGCATATGGTGTAAAAATACACCCAACAACATGCCGTTGATTTTATTCTTGAACTGATGAAGAGCCATCAACTGTTGGGAAAGAGCCAAACTCCACAATCAGCTGTTTTGTACATTATTCTTACGATATCCTGATATCCTTTTTTTCCCACATTAAAGCTTGAGAAATTTTGGCCCTATAGGAATAGGTAAAACAATTCACTTTAGAACCATTAAGCAGACCAACTGAGATAATAAAAACCATACTTACTTTCCATTATTGATATTATAAAGTAATCCTTTTATTGGAAAAGTATTATGCCTGAGATAATTCATAAGCAGTATGGTAAAACAAAACAAAAACCCCATTTTTTTATGGCAGTTTAAGTGGAATTACTCCCTCATAATTCCCTGAAAGAAAAACAAAACCAAATTTTCTAAATTATGCATCTTTGTAAAAAAGAACGGTAGTTTCTCTGTTCTCTTGCATTATATTTCAAATTTTGATGGAGCCACCGTTAATGCATCAGGTGCGATTTCAACCTTGGGCACACCACTTAAATTTGGGGGGCTTAGTTTCTTATAAATAATGGGAGAATACTGTCCTAAAAGAGGGGAAGTGAGGAAAAGGTGCCAGGATGAGGATTTTGAAGTGTCTTTTTCAACATCTTGCTACTTGGCTTAAGTTACCGGAATTGGATGCTTACCTAGCTGGCCCCAAATGTTCTTTCCTCTTGTTTATCCATTATTAGTACCATGGTCTGGAGCAGTAAAAATGCTGGCTCTCATATTTTATACAACAATGTCAGGTTAGTAGTTTACTGGGATCTTGGGATGGTTTTCCAGAAGCTCATAGAGAGCAGCAAATCTTTGTCATTTTTGTTAGGTCTAAAAAACAAAACAAAACAAAAAAACACTCAGTGGAATACGTTGGTTGTAAAAAATTCAAGTGGCATGGGCTTGTGTGAAGCATAAAATGAAAGTCTTCCTCTTTTCTTCTCCCAGAGACGTTCAAAGTTAAAGATCTTAAGTGTTTCCCTTTGAACCTGTTTTTGAGCACGTAGTCAGGGCTGATACCTGGCTGTTGTCCAAATATGGGCTGTACCAGTGTCTAAAATATTGAAGTGCTTCTGTAAGCATTGGAAAATAGTCTCTGTCTGAGCCTCACCCCCAAATCTCTGCCTTCCAGGTTTCCTATTGAAGGGCACATGTTTAAGTTCGAGTTCTTTGTGAACTTAAAGCAAACCTGCAAGGGTGGCTGGGACCCCACAGTACCGACAGGCAGTTGGAGAACAGATTGAGAAACAGAGAAACCCAAGGGCTCTGGGGGAAGGAACCCCTGGACAATTCAGGCTAGGCCCAGAGAAAATAGATCCCACCCTTGTCAGCCTTGTCCCTTTGCTCAAGGTTGAATTTCTTTGATTCCAAGGACACGGTGTCTGATTGACATAGGTTGGGTAAGGTGCCCTTCCTTTGGCCCTGGTTAGACATGGTACCCTAATAAACCATCCCCCAGACTGTAGTCAAAAGGGAGAGGCTGGTCTCAAAAGGACATGAGGCGCTATTACCACAGGGTAGAATGGATTCTAAGCAAATTCGCCAAACAACTCTAGCATATGACTTAACTTTCATAATTGTTTATTAAAAAATATTATACCTAAACTCTTTTTAAAAAGGAAATTTGACATGGCTTACGATAAAAACCATATTTAAATAAGGTGGGTGAAAACAGAAAAACCAGTATCATTAAAATGAATGATAAAACCTACTGGCAAAAGGGTTAACATATTTGACGTGACTGGGCCTTCCTTTCTTGAAGTTCCTGGTAGCAGGAAGGAAGCTATAGAGTTTTTGCTATCAGAAAGGATGCATTATAGCAATTATTAAAATAAACTCCTAGGGAAAGTTAACAGACTTTTTTCCCCCTTGCAAGAAACACTGACATAGTAATGAACTACTGTGGACTCTTTCACAGCAGTTTATAGTATGGGGCAGAGATTAAACAGTTATCTCTGGGAATGATTGTGATGAAAGCAGAAGATGTAACATTACCAAAAGCAATCCTGTGGAGAAGAGCATGGGGATTTTATTTGTTCATTTAATAAATGTTTATTGCGTACTTACTACACTCTCAGGGAGGTGATAATCTATTGTCCAATATGGTGGCCACCAGCCGCATGTGGCTTTCTGAGTACTTAAATTTGTCTAATTCAAATTGAGATGTGCTGTTTAAGTGTGAAATGCACAACAGATTTTGAAGACTTAGTACAAAAAACATGTACAATATTCCATTAATAATTTTCATATTGGTTACATGTTACAGTGGTGTTTTGCATGTACTGAGTTAAATAAAAGAAATTAAAATTAACTTCACCTGTGGCTACTAGAGATCTTGAATTACATATGTGGCTCACATTCTATTTCTATTAGATAGTTCCGACACAGAGGAAGAGGCAACCATTATTTAAAAAGAGAGCACACGTATTAATAATTCGATATGGGAGTAAAAGAGGGGCAAACTAATAACATTTGGGGATTCAAAGTTTAAGATCTCCTTGAGAATGTGATACCTGAAGGAGGAATAAGAGACAGTCTGAAGGAGGGAGGGATCAGAGCTGGGTATCCTGGGATGCTGATGGTTTTGACCAGGGTGGTGGCAGGGCAAGTGGAGAGAAATGAATGGATTTAAAATTCATTTAGGTGGTAGCTGGATAGAACTTGGTGATTGGTTGGACGTGGAGACAGTAAGGGAAAGAGAGAAGTTAAGAATGACTCCCAAGTTTCTGGTTTAAGAAACCAGGTGGGTGGAGGTGCTATTAACTGAGATGGAAAAGTGGAGGAGAAGGGTGATCATGGGGAAGGTCAAGAGCTCCGTTTTGAACAGAGCCTGTGGAGTCCCCGGCAGAGAGAAGAAGAGTCATTATCAGAGGAAACTGAGGAGGGTGTAGCCAAAGAAGTAGGAGAAAAAGAGAAAGAGCTTCAAGGGAGCCATCAACCTCCTGATGCTACTGAGAGCAACAGTGGATTGAAGTGTTTCCAGTGGATTTGGTAACCCATTTAAATTAGTCTTTGAGCAAAATGATAAAAGTTTTACTCTCTCTTTGGAAAAAATATAATAGAAATGCGACCTGTACTAAGGGAACATTGAAGGAAAATAAAAGGTTTTGTATTTTAAAATTGCTGATAGTATTGCTAGAAAGTACCTTTAGTCCCTCTGGTGGCAGGGATAGGCTCAGTATTTAGAGGGGCCAAGTGTTAAGGTGGTGCAGGGTTATGTTCTTAACAGTGAGGTTTCCCAAAGTGAAATTTAGCCAGCGTGTTCTTTTTTTGGAGAATAATCTGAGCAAACTAAATTTTTGCAAGGACAAGTTTGTGTGCAGAAAAAGCAGTAGAAGTAGGAAAGTATAGTTTCACTAAAATGAATTCTCAAAAATAGAGGAGATTTGAAAGTCACAGAATTATTTGGGATGGAAAATAATTACTCTTGGCTCTGGAAATGAGTCCTAAGTCCTGGCTAGTGAGGGTTCTAAACACCAGCAGGAATGGACTTACTGTTTAGTGGAATACTTTAACATTTTAAATGCATTGCTTTATTATGAGGGAGATGTGCCCTGCATTCAAAACTTTTGTGAGCAGAGACTACAGGCATATCAAATTGCAACTTCTCTTACAATTTGAGGTTGATTTCTGGATCTGTTTGAGAAATTTTATCAGTTACTTCACTAATTGTACCCAATCTCAATTCTAGGTCACAAAAGAAACTTAAGTTTGAGAACTGACTCACTGACACTATAAAATAATCTTTGGAACCTCTCCAAATGCTACCAAGTCCAGGGCCTTAAAATTAAAAAGAAGCACCTCACCAATATTTCATGCTATGGTTTTAATTCACATTAAGTTTATTATCGAGGACATATAATGTAAGTTTTCTTGGGTTTTTGTTTGTTTCAGTTAACAGAGTCCACTCTGTGGAGAGTTTTGTACCTCATCCAAGATTGTAATTAGAGCAC
Source organism: Hipposideros armiger (assembly GCF_001890085.2). Lineage (NCBI taxonomy): Eukaryota > Metazoa > Chordata > Mammalia > Chiroptera > Hipposideridae > Hipposideros > Hipposideros armiger. Next base: position 757,888 of record NW_017732127.1, on the reverse strand, counting down.
ACAGTCATCATATGTAAAAGTTGGTGATTTGGGGTTGTTCCGTGTAAGAGAGTTAACACCTTTTTCTATCCTGAAATTTTAAAAAGACAATTCTTTTTTAACATATTCAAGTTTAAAGAAATGCTAAGTTCCCTAATAAAGCAGGTTTAAGAGAACATACACTGATATCACATTAACTCAATTTAAGAATTGAGATTCATCTTTTCACTAAACCCAAAATGCTTCCAGTCTCAACATTTTCTGATCTGAGTCTTATCTCGACTTGATTATGATATTGCTTTTTATTTTTTTATAACATCTTTATTGAGATATAATTATCATACTATACAATTAAAAGTTTCCAATTCAATGATTTTTAGTATTTCAGAGTTGTGCAACCACCACCAAAATCAAGTTTAGAACATTTTCATCACAAAATGAAGTCTTCTACCCATTAGCAGTCCTTTCCATTTCTCCCCAAGGACCCCCATCCTTTTTGAATCTTTCATATAAATGGATTAATATAAATGGTTTCAATATGTGGTCTTCTATAATTGATTTCTTTCACGTAGCATACTATTTCAAGGTTCATCCATGTTATAGCGTGTATCAACACTTCATTATGCTTATTGCCAAATAATATTCCATTGTGTGAATATACCATATTTTATTTATCAGTTCATCAGTTAACATGTATTGAATTGTTTCCACTTTTGGGCTATTTTGAATAATGCTTCTATGAATATTTGTATATGAGTTTTTGCGTGGATACTGGTCTTCATTTTTGTTGGGTGTACACCCAGGAGTGGAATTGCTGAATCATATGGGAACTCTATGTATAATCTTATGAGGAACTGCAGCACTGTTTTCCAAAGAGGCCACATCATTTTACATACCCACTAGGAGTGTATGAAGGTTCCATTACTTCACATCATCACCAACACTTGTTATTATCTGTCTGTTTGATTATAGTTATCCTAGGGTATAAAGTAGTATACCACTGTGGTTTTGAATTGTATTTCCTTAATGGTTAGTGATGTTGAGCATCTTTTCATGTGCTTATTGGTCAGTTGTATGTCTTTGCAGAAATATTTATTCAGATACTTTGCCAAGTTTTAAATTGGTTTCTTTGTTTTTTATTATTGAGTTGTAAGAGTTCTTTTTATATTCTGTATATAATTCTCTTATCAGATATCTAATTTCCAAATATTTTCTCATATTCTATGGGTTGTCTTTCACTTTTTTGATGGTGTCCATTGAAAAATAAAAGTTTTTAATTTTGATCATGCCTAATTTATTTTTCCATTGATGCATATGCTTTTGGTGTCTTATCTAAGAAGGCTGTGCCTAACCCAAGGCCACAAAGATTTATACCTACGTTTTCTTCTAAGAGGTTTATGGTTTTAGCCTTTGCGTTTAGGCCTATGATGAATTTGGAGTTATGTATGGTGTGAGTAATGGGTCTAATTTCACTTTTTTGTATGTAGATGTCCAATTGTCCCAGCACAATTTGTTGAAAAGACTGTTTTTTCCCCTCATTGAATTGTCTTACATTCTTAGTGAAAACCAATGAATATAAATGTGAAGGTTGATGTGTGGACTCTGATTATATTCCATTGACCCATGTCTTCCTTTTGCCACTACCATGGCCTTGATTATTGTTGTTTTGTAGTAAGTTTGAAATTTGAATGTGTGAGTCTTCCACCTTGCTCTTTTTCAAGATGCTTTTGGCCATTCTGTTTTATATATATATATATTTCCATATAAACTTTAAGATAAGCATTTTAATTTCTTTTTAAAAAGCCAGTTGGGATCTTATTGGGGATTACACTAAATCTATAGATTAACTTGAGCAATATTGCCAATTTAACAATATTCTTCCTATCCATTGATATGGGATGAGATGTATTTCTATTCACTTAGGTCTTTAATTTCTTTCAGCTATGTTTTTTATTTTTCAGAGTTTGTGCTTCTTTAAAAAATTATTCCTAAGTATTATATTTCTTTGATAGTATTGTAAATGGAATTATTTTCTTAAATTTTTGGATTCTTCATTGCTAGTGTATAGAAATACAATTGATTTTTGTATATTGCTTTTGTGTCCTGCAGCCTTTCTGAACTTGTTTATTACTTCTAATAAGTTTTTCGTGGATTCATTAGGATTTTCTGTATATAAAATTGTGTCAAAGTAGAAACAGTTTTATTTCATCCTTTCTAATCTGGATGCTTTATATTTCTTTTACTTGCCTAATTGCCTTGACTATAATCTTCTATACAATTGGACTAGAAGTGGTGAGAATGGACATCACTGTCTTGTTCTTGATTTTGGGGGGAGAGCGTAAAGTCTTTTACCATTAAGTATGGTATTAGTTGTGGGTTTTTCAGTAGATACCTTTAATCAAGTAGATGAAGTTTCCTAGTTTGCCAAATGTTTTTATCATGACAGGGTGTTAGATTTTTGTCAAATGCTTTTTCTGCATCTACTGAGATTTTCATATGGTATTGTCCTTTATTCTGTTGATACAGTGTATCACATTAAATGACTTTTGACTGATAAACCAACCTTGCATTCCTGGGATAAATCCTACTTGGTCATGGTGATTAATCTTTTATATGTTGCTGGATTTGGTTTGCTAATATTTTGTTCTGGATTTTTGTGTCTATATTTATAAGAGATATTGGACTTTAATTTCCCTATAATATCTGTGGCTGTGGAATCAGGTCATATAGAATGAATTGGAAAGTATTTCCTCCTCTTCTATTTTTTTGGAACAGTTTGTGAAAAATTGGCACGTCCTTCCTTAAACACTTGGAAGAATTCATGAGTGAAGTCATCTGGGACTTGGCTTTTATTTGTGGAAAGTTTTAAAATTACTAATTCAATCTCTTGTTACAGGTTTAAAATTTTTGATTTTTTTCTTGAGTCATTTTTGATAGTTTGTGTCTTTCTAGGAATTGATTTCATCTAAGTAATCTAAATTTGTTGGTATACAGTTTTATTTGTTTGTTGACCAAGTGTATCCCTACCCTTCTTCTGGGAACTGTACATCCCCATTTTCTGTGGTTACAGTGGCAGAGTTCCCTAGCCACCTTTGTAAGGTGTGAGGCAGGCTGCCTTGCTAGTCTTGATTGGTTTATCTGACCAGTTGGGAGCTGAAAAAGAGCTATTTTCCCTGTTGTCACATAGACCAGTAACATGTAAACTCAGAAGCTCTTGGCAGCCACATTTGACATCCTGTTGCCTGAAAAACAGAGAAAACCATTCTGCAATGAGTGGCACCAATGAAGCCGACTGGAGGCGTAAATATGGGAGACGTTAAGTTGATTAGCATTAAAACCCTGGTTTTAGTTCATATTATTGAAATTGGGTAGCATCCCTGCCAATGATTCCCCACTTTCACAGTCTTCCCCCCCCCCACACACATCCTTTGAGAAGACATCTTTCAAATGCAACTAATAGAGACTTGACTAGTAGAAAACTCGGTTCTGGGGAGTGGACATTGTAACTGGAGACAGGCAAGGCTGCATTCTGTGTTTTCAAGGTGGTGTCACAGTCAGTGGTAAGCTCCAGTCCCAGGGGCCTGGCTGAAAGTTGACAGAAAATGACAGAACAAGGATGTCACTCAGCCAGTTATATCCTTCCTGTTAGTAGTTAGTGAACTGAGGCTACGTAAGGTCAGAAAAATCACACATCTGGGTGAATAACAATAACTACATTCTTTGTGTAACCCATTTCTAAAATAAAGATTGAGATTCTGATTAGGAAGATGGAGACCTAGCAATTAGAAAAGACAAGCCTTGGAGAACTTAGGTCCCCACAAAACACCTTCTTCTAGGTCCAAGGGATGTGGCTTCCAGGACCAGGATAGAGCCTGAGGTACAGGGACAGTATCCTAATGTCGTTTTAGAGGAATGCCACCTTGCTACTTTACCCCACATTCCAGTTTTCCATGTGTGACCCAAGATCAAGGTCCTTAAATGGACGCAGAGGGAATGGAAATAATCCTCATTTTTTCTGCTAAGAAACAGAAGCTGTATGGACATGTTCCTGTTCCTGGAGCACCATTAGCAGACCGAGGGCTTTAAAAGTAATGAAAATATTTGTGTCGTGGAGTATTGTCAAATGGAGTTCGTCCCAAATGGAACTTATTAATAATCCATAAAACACAGCAGAAATTTCATGTACCATACTGTGTCTGACAAAAAAAGTTAAGGTATATGTTTTGGTATTTTGGGAGAGTGACCAATTGGAGTTGGTTTTTTTTTTTTGTCATTACCTTGTTTTTTCTCCACTGTTATATATTGGCTGTGGGTGAGTTACATTTATCGTTTTACCACTGGTTCTAGAATCAGGAAGGCCATATTTGGACCAGGTTGAGGCTGCATTAAAGAAATAACGGACACTACTACCAAAAGATCTTGAATGAAGAATAGTGGCTCTGTGAAATCTCCACTCAGTGCGTTAGCTGGGCATGATTTTGCAATGGGGAGAAGATAGTTGTTCTTATGGTAAGACCATTTTGGGATTTTATATTCTAAGTGTAAGAGGGTGTGTATGTGTTAGGTGGAAAAGGGGTGAACGTAACTGATACCTACTGGGATGACAGCCCTGCTACTGTTGAGAACGGCCTGTTCCTCTCATCTCCATGCTTACAGAGCTGGGACTCTCAGCAGCCCTGTTTTGAAATTATAACATCGCCCTTTGGCCACTTTTGATTGGTTTGGAGATGGCCATCTGACCCAAATGTGGACAAAATCCCTTTCTTAGATCTTTTTGTTATTTCATCAGTTCAGTAATGGCTGTATGACCCAAGCAGGGGATATTGAGTGATAGAGAGATAGAGATAGATGGATAGATAGATAGAAAGAGAGAGAGAGACATCAGACCATAATTTTCTACCATGTGAACTGGGGAGAGGAAGGAAGAGAGAGGAATGAAGGCAACACTAAGAGTAGAGTAGAAATGAAAGATAGACTAACTGTGTTCAGGTCCCTGCTTCCAGCTTGCTTCTTGGTCCCAGTGTCTCATGGGTTCTGTGACCCAGTCTTTAAAGCAGCTCTCCCTTTTTTCTTTAATTTTAGTAGGTTTTTGCTACTTACACCCAAAAGAATGTTAACCAATGCAGTCTGTGAAAGAGACTAACATCCTATTTGCTACATTTACGGTAATACATTTAATATGATGATTTGTTATGTACAAAAAACATGACAATTATCTTTCTTAGCCTATCAGTTCCTTCAGTGAAAGAACTATAATTTTTATCTTCCTCTTCTTTTTGAATCCTCCTCTTTTTTTGTGTTCTTGGAGATTAGCATAGTGCCAACATCAGTAGATACTCATATAATGTTTAATGACCTGAACTAAATAAAAATAAAAAGGAAAGTAAGAAATTCTTCCCAAGTCCTACCACTAAGTGAGTAAAACCATTTTCAGTTCTCCCTGGATGCAGATTTGTCCACATTCTTTCATCATTTTTAAGTGTAATCCAGTACAGATGCAGTTTTGTATTCTACTTTTTTTCAATAGCAATGGATTATAAACACGTTTCCATGATGTTCACAGCCTTCAAAATGGCTATTATTATTGCTTCAGTAATGTGAAAGATAAATTTAGAAAGTACTTATACTGAATATTTCATAAGGCAAACAGAAATTGAAAGTGCTTTCATCACAGTCAACAAGGCAGATCTGCTCCTTTCTTGATGCATTGTCCTCTTTTGCAAAGCCACATCCTGCTCAAATCCAACTCTTCTTGTACACCACACCTGCTCCTGTGCTTCTGAGCATGGCTGGAAAAAACCCACCACCACTACCAGACTGACCATCTCACTTCCAGTTCCTGATCACTAACCCCAAGAGGGCCCTTGATGCTATGCAGCAGTCATTCCATGTTTCCTGAACTGATGCACGCTCCCATTGTCCTCGGTGTTTTGATCAGTCTTTCACCTCCAACCTCTAACATTGTCTGCCCCAGCCACTGCATGAGCTGATGACATTGCACTTTCTTTCACTGAGAAATAAGAGGCAATCAGAAGAAAATTTACAAGACCCCGTAACCATCTCTCCTTGTCTACCTCCACTGCCTTTCCTTGTGTTACTAGGAACAATCTGAACATGCTCCCCTTTAAGGCCAGCTCTTTCTTGGCACTGAGTCTATCTTGTCTTGGCAGCTCAAGGATTTTGGTCCAGGAATTCTCTGCCATCCCCACCAGCCCCATCTCTTGCATCACTATTATTGTCTTTTTTTACTGGACTCTTCTCATTGGACTACAAATGGGTCATCACTTTGTCGATGTAAGAAACGTCCAAAACCTGTAGAGAATTTTTATGAGTTTATTTGAGGCAAACTGATGACATATGCCCGGGAGCAACATCTCAATAGAGAATGGTAGTTTTGGAGCTTATTTTAGATATTAGAATCAAAGGAGGAGATGTAAAGAGGGCTACATGAAATCCATTAGTGGTAGATTAAGGAGTTGGGAGAAAGTGGGGAAATTTCTGGGGTTGGATAAAAGGCAAAATGGAGAGATACATACTTCTTTTACATTGGTGGGTAACATTTTATAGCACATAGAGATGGTGTGTGGGGAGCAAGGTAACACTGAGGGGTTCTGTGGTCTCGTGCTCTGGTGCTTGCGGTCGTGCCTTCTAGGTAGGAAAAGAAAATTACTCTGACATTTCAAAGGTATGTTAGATGCGTAAAAACAATGACCAGAGCTCTCTTGAGGTAAAGATTGACCTTTGCTAAGGAAGCTATGGGCCTGGAATGTGACTACTTGCTGTGACCTGCCCAGTTCGGAATTACTGATCAGACCATTCTGTGGGGTTTGTTTTAGTCTCTGAGTTTGTCAGGCGGTATGTCCC
>NW_017732127.1:736688-750870 GCF_001890085.2 Hipposideros armiger | reverse complement strand
ACACACACACACACACACACACACACACACACACACACACACACACACACACACACACACCGCTAAAAAGCTTCTCCTGATCCATTTCACCCTCCATCTACTACTGCTCCATTCCTTACCTTCCTTTTTGAGCCCAGTGGTTCTCAAAGTGCACTTTGAGGTCAACATCACCCAGGAGCTTGTTAGAAATGCAAATTCTCAGGTTCCACCCCAGATCTACTGAATAAAAAATTCTGGGAGTGGGCCCAGCAATCTGTGCTTTAACAAGCCTTCCAGAGGATTCTGAGGCATGCTAAAACTTGAGAACCCCTCTTTAGCATCTAGTTGCTGACTATAATTTCCCTCTTATCACTCTCTCTGAGATGCATTCCAGACAAGCTTTAGATACCTGCATTCCACAAACTGCTCTGTCAAGGTCAAGAATGACCTCCATTGGTGGGAGTCACATTTCTCATTGCCAGAGAGGAAAGTTACAGATAAGTAAGCAAGAAGGCTAGAATGAGCCCTGTGATACTGGAATAGAGTCAGAGACAGCAGTATGAACTTATGTTTAGCTTAATATAAGTACGTATACACACATAGATAGCGAATAGAGAAGTAATTATAGATAAGTGTATATACCTGCACGATCGTATACATATGAGTACACATATCACCTAGCTCTGTATGCTGAGAAGGCCTAGGAGCAACGACATTCCAGCAGCCATGAGCACACGCAAGGCCAGAAATTAATACCATTCTCCAATAAAAGGAGCTAGGGCCCCTTGAAGAAATGGCGAAATTTAGTGCTGGGATGAGGAAAATACAAGATGACCTGGAGCATCTTGCAGTACCAGAAAGTAACAAATTGCTAAAAAAAAACCAAAAACAACAACAACAACAAAAGAAATGTTTTATAGTTCAGGACACCACAGGCCTTGTTTTCATTTTTATCCCCCTTGCTAATGTTTCTAGCCTGCTTTGCTGATTCCCTCTCATCTCTCTGATCCTTAAACATTGGAGTGCCCCAGGGCTCAGTCCTTGGACTTTTTCTCTTTTTTATCTTCAAATCACTCCCTCGTGATATCTTCCAGTTTCGTGGCTTTATATGCTATCTAAAGAGCCCTAAATTTCTATCTTAGCTAAACCTCTCCCCAGACCCCAGAATTGTATATATAGTCACGAGCCACTTAAGGACAGGATACGTTCTGAGAAATGCCTCATACGCGATTTCGTCATTGTGCGAACATCACAGGGTGCACTTACACAAACCTAGATGGTATAGCCCACTACACACCCAGGCTGTATGGTACAGCCTATTGCTCTGTAGGGGAGGAAAATAATTTTCCCTGTTACCTTTCTGAGTTCTTCGCTGAGACATCACTGTAATAAAAACAGATTAGCAAGAGAAAAACAAAAGTTTAATAACATGTACACCTCTTGTATTCATGGGAGAGAATCCAGGAGTGACTTAGAGTAACTCACCAAAAGGACTGAAGCCACTACCTTAAACACCATCTTCAGTTGAAGACAAAAGAAGATATTGGGGGTCAGGGCAGTCGGTTTCCAGGGAAGCAGGGGAGGTTACCAGGAAAAGCACAGTGAACAAGGGTAAGGTTGTTATGCAGATTTAAGTGTCCTTCTGCACTTGTAAGAGTTTCTAGAGCTGAGGTCAGCCCCCTCTTCTCTGGACATCCAGGGAGACACCTTTACGAATGGAGATTTCCTTACAAATGTAATTTTGTTTTTTCTATGAACATGTCTCAGGCCAGGGAGCCCTGTGGCTAGAGGGGAGGCTCTCAGAGGAGGAAGAGGCGCTCTGATCTGGGGGTGGACGGGCCCTCCTCTGAAATCAGCTTCCTTACGCTTCACCTCTGGGGGAAACAACTTCCTCTCGCTCCTGCTCTTCCTCACAGTCTTATTCTGAAGCTATAGCTTTCAGTAATTTAAAATGACATTGAAATCCATAGAAAACCCCTATCTGTAGGTACTTTTGTGTTGCTTGTAATGACCTGGTGGTGGTGGCGACTACACGAAGGAACAGGAGCGGGCTGCTAGGTGGTCGGCAATGGTCTCTGCCCTTAGCTTCCAGTTCAAAAATAGCATCAGTGGTCTCTGGAATACTTCAGCAGAATAATGGAGTAAGGAAGGCAACTGGAACATTTGTGTACATGATAAAATCTCATTATTGTTATTCCTGGGAAATGGGCTCTCTGGGTTAAAGAGTTCACACTGTGTTTACATGGGGGAAAATTAAGTTTAGTATTCTTGGCGTCAACAACCTGACTACCAGCCAGTTCCAACCGGGCAGCCACAAAGCCTTAAATAGAACGTGTTTTCAGCATCTGCTGCCTCTGCCTTCTGAGGTGATTATTTTCCAACTTTGGCTCCCTTAGTGCCCCCAAGTTGGCCAGTCTGCCCCACTTTATGGCCTCTTGGTGTTAGAAAGCAAATAACCGACTCGGCATGTTTCGTAGGCTACACCTAGTACAGGTCCCCTCACCTCTCCTTTTGACAAACTAATCGAAGATTTTTAAAGAAATAGGTGTATTTTGGGCCAGCAAAACAGAGATGTCTGGTGACTGAAGTGATGGCTCTGAGCACAGAGAACGGGTGTATATGTCTCTCTACGAAAGGTCCAATATCTGCCAGTTCAATGCAGTCCAGGGCACAGGAAGCTTTGGATTACTGAGGCAGACCCGAGGTGCTCTTCCCCTGAAATGTTGGGGTAAAGGACTCAGTTTTCAGCTGTGCTTTACTGAGGAAGACTAGTTGTTGTATTCACATGCTGCTCTGCTTGGGTTTTCATATTAAGTTGTCAGGTTTTAGATAGTCTGTAATAAGAGACTTCATAGTCATGCAAATGTGCAGACCTGAGGGGAGAGAGAAACTGCTGGCCCTGACCCTGATGACTTTCCCAGGACAGTTCAGAGCTGGGCATTTACTAGGGATTTGCAGAATTCCTCGCTCCCTCCTCTCTTTCCTTTCTTCCCACTTATGTGGAATAAAATTGGAAAGGAATATTTAGGTAGTAAGTGGAGAGTGTTGGAAGTCCATATAGCAGTGGGGATTATTTTTTTAAAATTGGATGAATTGTTCACAGTAAGTCAGTTAAAAACCTTTGGTCACCATCTCCACCTGTGATGTGGTCACTGTACTTCCAGATGTCTGAAGACTGACTCAGACAGAGACTCAGCCTCGAGACCCCTAGAGGGGCAGATGGGACTGAGACCTGAGAATTCCCTTCCCACTGGCAACAGCTTTTAAATACTATGATCATGAATTTTACACTGGTAAAGACTAAGGAAGGGTCCATGGTAATGACATTCCATCAGAGGTGGCACTGCAAGGTAGGAACACCGTCAGGACTTGGGTTTTAAATAAACATGCAGAATGTATACAAGCAAACCTGTTATTGTTTATGTTTAGTTCGATGAAATAATACTGGTGAAAGTGCGCAGAAGGCCCTCAAGCACTTTCTGGCAGGATACTGTTTGAGATATTGGCTAGTCCCCCAGCCCTGTGCCCCATCATTTGTTATTTGAGCCCTCTCTAGTGAAAAGCAGAGAAAAGAAGGCTTCTTCCTGGCTTTGTATTTCAAAAGCCCATGCCCTCTGTGACCTAGAGAAGACTGAGGCATAGCTACTGAGCTGTGAAGCAGGGAGAGGTTCAATCCTAGACAAGCCAGGGTAGGGTGGGGGGTGAGGTGGGGGTGCGAAGGGAACAGATGGTCAGGGAAGCCAGAGGGAGGAGGTTGCCCTCTGAGGTCACCATGAGGGGCCTTGTGCGCTGGTGTGAGCCCCCAGCAGCCAGCTGGGAACCAAGCCAGCGCTCACCCTTGAGTAAACATCATTCATCATCTGAGTCCGGTCGAGGCTGACCCAGCTTTTTGTGAGGGTCTGTAAAGCTTCACTTCCATGGCCGCCAGCGCTTGACTCAGAGAGAGGCTGCACAGCAGGATCGTCACGTTGTAAGGACAGTCCCCCCATCCTGCTCTCCCTCACTCACCTGTAAACCTAAGAGAAGTAATGTAGCATAGGGTCCTAGACACACAGCGGGTGAGAGTGGCGTGAAGGGAAAGTGCCTCAAACTACACTGGGAATGCAGAGGTGTGGGCTGGGAGAAAGCTGCTTGGAGGCCCTGAGCCGGGACAGTGGTGTACGCGGCCTTGTTACATCATAAAAGGCCCTGACGGGGTGCTAGAGGGCCTGGATTTTAATACAGCTATACTTGTAAGTCACCATGTAATCCTGGGTACAGTACTGAATTTCCTTGGCTCTCTGCTTCCACACTGCATTCATTCACCCTCTCATTCATTTTTTTCACTTAATAATTACTTTCCAGCTTCCCTCTTATTCGGTGAACGTTTTTCTGAGCACCATGCATTGGTGAAACACTTTGCTGGGCCCTGGATAGATGCACAGACATGGGCTCTGTCCTAAAGGAACTTGCAGCCCAGAGCTCCAAAATGAGGGGGCCTCAGTGGTTGGTGGCCGGGCTTCTGCCAGTTCTGACATCCTGTAATTCTGTTATTATTGCAAATTTTACATGGATGTCCCCTCCCCCTCCAAAAGGGAAAACCTTTTTTTCCCCACAGAGCTGGTGCCTCAATGACAGCCAATTCTTGCCCTGTGGGACTGGTTTCAGTATTTGGAACCGGCTAAGGGTCGTGTTGAGCCAAGCGTGGTGGAAAAGGCAGCGAGGGCACAGAAAAGAACTGAGTTCCAGGTGGCCTGGCGGTGGAGTCTTATGCTCTTGTATTTATTTCTGGTCGAAGTCACCTTGAGCACAGCTTTTGAGTGCCCTGTGGTGGTCTGCCCAGGGATGCGGTTTTTGTGAAGCTTTCAGATCATCTCCCGGAGCACAGCTTGCTGACATCAGAGTGAGAGCCTCCCAGCTGCTTGTGGGCAGCCTCCATCAGTGAGGTCACCGTGGCGGCCTGCTTTGTCATCAGCTTCTTGTGTCTCTGCCTTTGCCACAGTTAGTGCTACTTCATCTTCCCTCTCCCCCAGCTCCCTTCAACGACTGGCAACAAATTCATGTAGTAAAGGATGACACATCTAAGAACCTACTTGTGTAAATGCTAATTACATGCCCACTCTCATCTCAATTTAGAGGTACCCTTCTATCTTCCAGGTGGAGAAGCCTGTTGAATTGAAGAAACTATTGTGATCCCATTAGTACTTCCTAATTATCTAGTCAGATTGTTCTGTGAGCGTGCTCTTGCATATCTCACACCTTCTCTAGACCAGGAGTACTTGATCCCATCCACTTATTTACTCCTTTATTCTCTGAATAAATAGTAGTTACCTGGTACCAAGCAATGTAGCTAGGCAGGGATGGTGCATAAGACATGAGTCCTGCCTCGTGAAGCTTACAGTGCTGGAAAAGGGATGGGCACATATACAATTGTGATACAACACAGAAAGTGCAGATAGAGAAATGTGTAAGAGAGGGGGTGGAAACATGGAAGAAAAGAGCAGAGTGGGCTCTTTGTGGTAGACTGTGTTCTTGTTTGCAAATACACACTGCTCTTCTCAAGGATTTTACTTCCCTATTCTGTTAATGTCAGGCTCGGCCTTGGAACTTGCTTCGGCCAGTTAAATGAGGTGTACGTTCTGAGTCAGAAGTTTTCAAAGCCAACACCTGGTCTGCCACCTTCTTTTCTTTTGCTCTTTGCCTTGATGACCAACAAATATTCAAGGTTGTTCTGTGAGCTTGTGTCCTGGAGTGGAGCTGATGTGATGCTAATGCACAGTCAACAAGAAATAAATTATTGCTTAAAGGCACTGAGTTTTTAGGGTCATTTGTTATTGAAGCATAACCTAGTGAATTCTGACTGGTGTGCTTTTATTTGTCTTTGTACCCCAGGGTCTGGTGCATAGTAGCTACTCCATAAATGTTTGTTGAGGGAGTAAAGACCTTAAGGGATTAAATAGGCTTGAATGAGTAAGGAAGGGGGGTTCAGTGGGGTCTGGAAGGCCTTATGTAAAGAATTTCAGCAGGAGCTTGGTTATGGTGGGTGTTACAAACTTGGTTATGATGGGTTTTACAAACTTTTCCAGATGAACTCGACAAGGAAGGCTCACAGTGCTTTGTCTTCCTTTACATCTTCTGTTTGCTTGCTATGTCACAAGCAAGCCTTGGAAGCCAACTGTACTGATTAGCCAGAAAAGAAGTGATATTGAAAGGATATTGGGTAGCTCACAGAAATCACTGGGGAGGAGGCAGACTTGGGGCTAAGTTTCCAGCAATAACACCACAGAACTTTCAGAGAAGGCCATGTGTCCCAGCTCCATTAGTAAAGGTAAATATAAATAGCTGTAACAAAGATGCTCAAAATCCAATGGTTTAAAGAATGTAGAACTCACTTTTCTTTTGTCTAACAGTTTCAAAGTAAATAGTCTAGGTCTTTACAATTTGATGACTTTTGACAATTTAATCCATAACTTCTTATAGACATCAAATTTTATACTTGAAAAGGATACTTTCAAATCTTGTAAGAATGTCTTGTGATAATATTGATCGATTTTAAGTAATAGATTGAACCACATAAAATTGCAAGTACTAGGTCATTCTTGACCTGCAAAAATGGCAATTTCATATGGTTTGACCTAATACAATCATACTTTGTCTAATAAAGTATTTCAAAATAAAGTTGAAGCTTATTATTTCAGCATATATTGATGTCAACATAGAAATCTTAACAATTCACGAATAATATTGGCTGTCATATTTGAACCATTTAACTTCACTTCACCAGAGTTGGCATTTTGCTTTGAATCTATATTATTTGTTCACACACACATTTTACACTTTTTTTTTTCAAGTTCTTTTCCTGCTCTTAACCAGATTTTTCTCTATGGGATTAAATTTTTTTTAATTGGAAAATTGGGGAAGGGAACCAGCCAAGTTGTTCTTCAGTCTTAGTTGTGGAGGGCACCAGTCACCCTCTGGATGCCCCATCAGCAGCTCGTGGCCTCTAAGCTCAAAGTGCTGGGTTACAATCTTAGTTGCGGGTGGGCAACTCCATGCAGAAGTTGAACCGGCAGCCTTGTTGTTAATAGCGCATGCTCTATCCACTGAGCCATCAGGGTGGCAGCTCAGCTCAAGATGCCAAGTTCACTCTTAGTTGCGGGTGGGCATAGCCCACCATCAAACAGGCAGTCTTGTTGTTAGGAGCACGTGCTCTCACCAGCTGAATATCCTGCCACCTGTTGGCAGCTCAGTGGCAGCTCAGCTTGGGTGCAGCGTCACTGGCCCACGTGGGAATCAAACCAGCGGCCCTGTTGCTCAGAGCTTGTGCTCTTAAGCTAACTCTTAACCAACTGAGCTACTTGGCCGACCCTATACATTTTTAAATTTACAAAATTTTCAGCTTTCAGTTTAACTTCAGGTAAACAAAATGTTAGTAAGTAAGCTATTTCATTTAAACAAGAAATATTCTTCAAATCTCCGAGGTGAGGGTCATTTGTAAAAAATCCTCATTTCAACTGACAAACTCTTGGCAACTCTTCCTTTGAATGCCAACACACTTTGGTATGAAAAACAGAATGGTACTCTGTACTTCATTGAAAGGTAAAGACAGATGGACTCCTTCAACTTGTATTTTGTTAGGTTTCTTCATTGTGTTTCCATCATTCAATATACAATTTAGAGCTATAGACATTTACATATGAGAGCTTTTCTCTGAATAAAACATGTTACTTGAACCTCAAGATTTTAGAAAAAAATTCATGCTGTATAGGGCCTTTACATTTTCCTGACGTTGCAACAGAATCACAAGTGTGCAACCACTTGCAGTGTTTCCCTTGTATTTCATTTTAAAAATCTTTATTACCTGAAATAATTTATCTGTGTGGTTTGATTTGGCACTCTGCTTGTGGAACAAATTGCGTTCCTCCAAGCATTTCTCTTTGGACCTTCTAATTAGTGTCATTAACTGACACAGTTACTCATATCTGCAGTTATATCAGTTAATTGATAAACTTCTGAATTAGCATGGTTTCTCTATTATATGAAATGTCATCCACGGGTCTGCTAACAGTATCATCTGATAGGAGGCTTTTTTCTCTTTCCTCTACTTTTGGCGGTCCCAAATAGGCTGTGGATAATTTCCATGCAGGTAGATAAAAAGAGCAATTCTGCATCTGTGTGAAGCATTTTAGCCTTAGCTATTAATTTCATGACTTTGTAACCAGTGCTCTGATGTTGTTACCAATCTCATAAAAGAAATTCATTTCTTATTTTGAGTGTTCAGATGCATAGAGATGATTTCATCTTTTGCTGTGTAATATAGAGGACTTGGGCTGAGGTGGTTCACAGGGGGCCACTGCTTCACTTGCTAACTGCAAATATGACATGTAAGCTCAGGAAGAGAAGGCTTATCAGGTCACACAAATCCAAATTGAAGACAGTCCTTATAAATGATTAATTAGTGACTCAAAATCTTTTTTTTTACTGCTGTATCTGTTTTATGAATCTGAAAGCTTTAGAATTTAAAGCTTTTCCATAAATAAATATCTGTAAAAAAATAAATATTTAAATGTTAAACACTCAATGGAACTAGAGGTCTTTTTATGGCTTCAGAAAATCTTTTGGTCAGTATATTTCTAGGTCATCTTCACTCTTTAGGATGTTTTAAAACAAATTACAGGGGAGGATTCTGAGAAGATGGTGGAGTACGAAGCACCAGAAATCTGTCTTCCCAGGTAGACAATAATTGCATTGGGAGAATCTGACTATGTAACTATTTTGGAACTTTATTGAATGCTTGTAACTTCCAGGGGAAGCTTGACAGTAAATTGTAAATTGTGGTTAGTTTTGGTCAATTTCAGCTCTTAGGATCGTAGCAGGTACCCATCTCCACCCCAATCTCCCCTCGCTGTGGCAGAAGCCCTGAACCCATTCCTGGAGCAGCCTGCACACAGCTTGCAGGAATCAAGAAAGGCAATAAATACCCTGTCTTCAAAATGTCAGGGATCTGTACTGTGATTGTTGATTGATACCTCTGATCAAGGAAGTACTGACAAAGAGAAGGGTGGCCATTGTTGCTGTACCTTGCTTCATTCGTGCAAGCCTTTCACTCTCTGGTTGAAGTGACTTCCAGGAGATTTAAAGGGTCAGCACCCTTTCTCCCCTCTCTCTTTATTAAGGCTAGGATATTCAAAAATAGCTGCACATAAAGGAAAATTAGGAAATGACCATGCATGTCCAGGGACTGTGTATACACAAGCTCAGAAAAGACCTGAGGAGACCTTAAAGTTACACCTTAGGCTGATCCTTTAAACAAAATAGAATTATCAATAAAGAGAGAAAACCCGAAAAAGAAATCTGGATCTTAAAAGTACAGTAACCGAAATAATAAAAAAAATCACTAGAGAGATTCAAAGGCAGATTTTAGCAGGCAGAAGAAAGAATTGGCGAACTTGAAGAGAGGACAATGGAAATGATTGAGCCTGAGGAAGAGCAGTAAAAAGATTGAAGAAAGGGGAACAAAGCCTAAGGGACCTGCACAATGCACAACATTATGCATTGTGGGGGTGCTAGAAGGAGAAGAGGAAGAAAAGGGGCAGAGAAAATATTTGAAAAACAACGACTGAAAAATTCCCCAATTTGATGAAAGGTATGAATATAAACATAACGAGAATCTCAAGTAAGATGAACTAAAAAAGACCAATACCAAGACATATAATCGAACTTTTGAAAGCTAAAGACAAAGAGAATCTTAAAAGCAGCAAGAGAAGAACAACCACATACAAGGGATCCTCAGTAAAGTTGTTGGCAGATTTCTCATCAGAAATTTTGGAGCCGGAAGATAGTGGTCTTGGATGTGACACTAAAACCACAGGTAACAAAGGAAAAAATACAGATTGGACTTCATGAAAATTAAAAAGTTTGTGCATCAAAAGATACAATTAACAGAGCAAAAAGGCAACTAAAAGAATGGGAGGAAATATTTGCAAATCATATATCTCATAAGGGATTAATTACCCAGAATATACAGAGAACTACTAAACTCAACAACACAAAACAAACAATCCACTTCAAAAATGGGCAAAGGACTTGAATAGACATTTCTCCAAAGAAGATATACAAATGGTAATAAGCACCTGAAAAGATACTCGACATCACTAATTAAGAATATGTAAATCAAAACTACAATGAGATACCACCTCACATCATTAGGATGAACACTGTAAAAAACAAAAACAGAAAACAAGTATTGGAGAGAATGTGGAGAAATTGGAATCCTTGTACACTGTTGGTGGGAATGTAAAATGATACAGCTGCTGTGGAAAACAGCATGGTGGTTCCTCAAAATAGTAAAAATAGAATTACCATATGTTCCATCAATTCCACTTTTATACATATATCCAAAAGAATTGAAAGCAGGGTCTTGAAGAAATATTTGTACACTCATGTTCATAGCAGTATTATCCACAATAGCTAAAATGTGGAAGTAATTTAAGTGTCCATGAATAGGAGAATGGGTAAGCATAATGTGGTATACATACATTGGAATATTATTCAGCCCCCAAAGAATACTTACTGAATGCTGGAATTTCACAGACGGAGCCATATAGATAGTATTCAAAATATTTTCAATGACCAATATTTTGGGGACTTAAACAGCAGCCATTTATTTTCTCACATTTCTGGAGGCTGGGAATCAAAGATTAGGTGCTGGCCAAATTGGTTGTGGATGAGAGCTATCTTCCTGACTTGCATATGACTACCTTCTAGCTACGTCCTCACATAATGGAGCTTGATTAATTTTTAAATACACTTAATTTTTTGGGAGCATTTTTAGGCTTACAGAAAAATTGTGCAGAAAGTACTAAGAGCTCTCTTGGGTTGTCGGAAAAGCCATGACGTATTTTTTCTATGTTTTTCATTGCAAAAATGCGTCATGACTCCTCTGACAACCAAATATATATCCTTCCTCTCCCCTTCCACCCCCAGTATCCCCTATTACCATCTTTGCCTTTTCCAGAGGTTATACAGTTGGAATCGTGCAGCATGTAGCCCTTTCAGACTGGCTTCTTTCACTTAACAATATACATTTAAGGTTTCTCCATGTCTTTTTATGGCTTGATAGCTCATTTGTTTTTATTGCTGAATAATATTCCGTTGTATAGCTGTACCACCGCTTGTTTATCTACTCACCTATTAAAGGACATATTGGATGTTTCCAATTTTTGGCAATTATGAGGAAAGCTGCTATAAATATTTGTGTACAGTTTTTTTTTAATTAAAGTTTATTGGGGTGACAATTGTTAGCAAAGTTACATAGATTTAAGGTGTACAATTCTGTAATACTTCATCTATATATCACATTGTGTGCTCACCATCCAGAGTCAGTTCTCTTTCCATCACATATATTTCATCCCCTTCACCCTCATCTACCACCCACTTCCCTCTTTCTTGTAACCTGTGTACAGGTTTCTGTGTGGACACACTTTTCAACTCATTTGGGTTAATATCTAGGAGCACAATTGTATGGTAAGCCTATATTTAACTTTGTAAGAAACTACCAAACTATCTTCCCAAGTCACCATACCATTTAACATTCCCAGTAGCAGTGAATGGGAGTTCCTATTGCTCCACATCATCACCAGCATTTGGTGTTGTCAGTGTTTTAGATTTTAGCTATCTAATAGGTGTATAGTAATATCTCAATATAGATAATTTAGTAATTCCCTAGTAAAATATGATGTTGAGAATCTTTTCATATGCTTATTTGCCATCTGTATCTCTTCTTGATGAAGTAAGTGTCTGTTCAGATCTTTTGCCTAATTTTAAATTGGATTATTTGTTTTGTTATTTTTTTTATTTTTTTATTATTTATTTTTTTTTAAAGATTTTTTTTTTATTGGGGAATTGGGGGGATGGGAACAGTGCTGGGGAATTGGGGAAAGGGGAACAGACAAGTTGCTGTCGTTTTGTTCTTCAATCTAGTTGTGGAGGACGTTGCTTCACTGGCCCAAGTTGGCACCATCATTGCGCTCTTCTCTGGCGAGGCAGATCAGTCGCCGGCTTCTGGACGGCCGCTCACTGCGGCTGCTGGCCACACACGGTAGCCCATGGCAATGCACTGCCACAGGGACTGCAGCCCACGCCGTCGCCGGCGACTCATGGCAGCCCAGCTCCAGGTTGAGCTGTTGTTCAGCATCTTAGCTGTGGAGGGCAGTGTCACTGGCCCTCATATGTGGGATCCGAACCGGGGCCCTCTGGCATCCCAAGCGAGTTCTTAACCATCGCGCCACTCGGCTGGCCCTTGTTTTGTTATTTTGAGTTTTAAAACTTTTTTTGTATGTTTTGGATACAAGTCCTTTCTTTGGTATGTGTTTTGCAAATATTTTCTTCCAGTATGTGGCTTGTCTTCTTATTAACAGGGTCTTTCACGGAGCCTAAATTTTTAACGCAGTCCAACTTATTGTGCTTTTTGGTGTTGTATCTAAAAAATCATCATCAAACTCAAAGTTACCTAAATTTTCTCCTGTATTCTAGAAGTTTTATAGTTTTGCATTTTACATTCAGGTCTATAATTCATTTTGAGTTACTTTTTATGAGCAGTGTAAGGTCTGTGTCTAGATTCATTTTTTTGCATGATTTCTAGTTGTTCCAGCACAAAAAAGGGTAGTTGAATTTCTCCATTGGATTGACTTTGCTTCTTTGTCAAATATCAGTTGACTATATTTATGCTGGTCTATTTCTGGCCTCTCTATTCTTCTCCATTGATTTGTCTATTATTCTTCCAGTACCACACTGCCTTGATCACTGTAGCTTTATATTAAGTCTCAAAGTCAATTAGTGTTAATTCTCTGACTTGTTTTTCTTTAGTACTGTGTTAGCCAGTTTGGGCCTGTTGCCTTGCCATATGAACTTTAGAAAAAGTTTGTTGATATATGCAAAATAGCTTTCTGGTATTGTGATTTAAATTGTATTGAATCCATAGATCAGGTTGAGAACTGATATCTTAACAATATTGAGTATTCCCATCCATAAGCATGAATCTCTCCATTTATTTATTTCTTAGATTTCTTTCATCAGAGTTTTGTAGTTTCCCTCATATAAAGATTTATACCTATTTTTTTTCTAACTATCAACTTTTAATGGCTTTAAAAATGCCTAAAATTTTTATCCGTACACAAAACTTATAACTATCCATCTTTTGTGGCCAGACCACCTGTTTTCCATCTGTGGCTCACCAAAGTGCTGTGACCCATGGGTTGGGATGTTTTTGATAAGGAGCAGCAGCTACTACCAGTGAACAGGAGACACTACAGTTTTTTCCACTACCGTTTCTTTGTTAAGAACTGGACCTTGCCACTTCTTCACTGCAATGGCCAATGTTCTCACTCCCTAGGTGGACCCGTAATTCCTTTAGTCAAATGTCTCTGGTTGTTTGTAGGGACAGGTTCTGATTTGGGAATTTTTGTAGGGGAGTTTTAGTCAGACTGCTGTTTACCAGACCTAGAAATTTTGTCATCCTACATATCTGTGAGGACCTTAGTTGGATGTTCAGTGATCAGCAGATTCCCTGTGGGTCACATGGCACTGAAGTCTACTTGGGCCCCACTGCTCATGACCATCCCCATGCCCTCCTTGACACTGAATATTAAGTACCACTATTTGTCCTCTGCTAATTCAGGCTCCCATCATCGTCATTTAAATCAGGGAGCTTCTTTCAACTGCAGTGTCTTTCACAGCATCCCTGGTCACAGAGAACAGCCACTGTGGTACTTTTCAGAGAATCACCAATGATTTTATGAAAGCTTGGTGGAGGCCCCCTCAGGAAACATGGTTACAAAGGAAGGTGAGCTGGCTACATGAGAAAAGACACTTCAATATTTCTTTCTCCTCGATTCTTTGGATTCTTTCCTGTACAAATATCAGGGGATTTCCTCCTTCTCATTTTCATTTAGCTGAGTCTAGAAGTCAGTCAATTAATTTAGATAGTACATTGAAACAAGTTACTGGAAAGTGCATTCAAATTGATAAGTTTAGGTTCATTCATCCATATACTCTTCAATTTAAATTAGCAGAACCTTGTAATTCTTTCTCCTCCTGAGGTTTACTTTGTAATTGTGCTCCCAGGATGTACCTGGATCTGATTTAAGTATTAAGAGTGAACGTATCGCTCAAGAGTTTGAGCTCTGAGCAACAGCGGTTCGAGTCCAGCCCGAGCTGAGCAGCC
>NW_017732127.1:728666-736668 GCF_001890085.2 Hipposideros armiger | reverse complement strand
GGTTCGAGTCCAGCCCGAGCTGAGCAGCCGCTGAGCTGCCAATAGGTAGCAGGATGGCTCAGCTAAAAAAAAAAAAAAAAAAAAAGAGTGAACGTAGTCACAGGTGAGGAGAAGATGGTCTTCCTTTCCAAAGTAACTGCTTCAGGTGAGGTCGGAATAGGATCTTCAAACAAGGCAGAAATAGTCTCATTATATAAGGGAAGAGGCTTTGCTTCTACTGCCAAAAGGGGTTTGGGAGTTTGGGGACTTGAGGTACTAGAAATTACCCAAATCCTATTTTATGGTCCCATTTCTACTCCCAGATTCCTATTTTTTCCTGATGATAACTCTTTATCACACATGAAATCTGGTGACGCTGATAATTCAATTGACTTTGTAATTTGGCAACTTGTTGACAAGGTTCTGAGTTTGGCTTTTAGCCTTGCGAGTCAATTAATAAATTCTTTTAGTTCTGTTTTAGAAAGAATATAAATTTTTAAGTCTTGAGCTGAGAATTTAGGACTCGGAGGGTGCCATTGCTTTTCTTTAAGTGGTCCAATTTTAAAGTCATCTCTTGAGTTCATTTGAATTCCCCTTGCTCTTCATGTTTGTTTGTTTGTTTGTTTGTTTGTTTGTTTAACCATTCCATTTGGTTTCCCAAAGCCTTGTCTTTAATGGGTACTTCAATCCAAGTGACCATAAGTGGTCATTTACTTAGCTGTTTTTTTCTTGTATGCTAAGGGCTTCCTGAGCCCATATCTTTATATTAGTTGAATCTCAGCCTTCATTCCAAACCAAATCAGATAACCAATCCCCAGATTCTTCTCATTCTTCAAAATGCTGTTGTTTGCAATCGCACTTCGGGTGACCTTTGCTCTTTTTCCTACTGTCCTTGCTGGTCTTATTCTGCTTCCTTGAAATTTGAGATAACAATTTCGGGGTATTGAGCATGACTCTTTTAGAGGTCACTATAATAAGGATGGACAAGTAGTTTGCCTTAAAAGAAAAACTTGGACAGTGTTAAGTGGCGACTTTCTTTTGATCTCTAGGCATCTTACTTAGATCTGCTTTTTGGGTTGGGAGAGGTGATTCAACCTCAGTTGCAATTTTCAAACTGGAGTAGGACAGTCCCATCACTGCCACCTCATCTACGCACATGGAGATTTACAAATTACAGATTGTAACCTGCCCTCCACTGTTTTTTTTTTCTCATCCCAGCTTCTCAGCCACCTGGGAGATGGACAGAGGAAACACAGATGTGCTCGCCTTTGAAGTTGAGAAAAAAAAAATGAAGTGACTTGCCCAGGCGCCCCAGGGTTGGCCATTAGCTGGGCCAAGAGTCAAACACAGTAAAACCTTAGATTGTGAGTAACGTGGTTTGAGAGTGTTCTGCAAGGTGAGCAAACATTTCTAATACATTTTAACGTGGCAAATGAGTGACATCTTGCAATACAAGTAGTTTGTTTCCGGACTGAATTATGCTCGCAAACCAAGGTATTACTGTATACATCTTCCCAGACCCTCCATTCTGACCTCCCTGTTAAGCGCTGCCATAACATTTTCTGGCCCAGTGCAAGAGTACACATGGGGGCCCGTGTACTATTGTCTAAATATTTAAAAGCAATAATCAACTGTTAAATAAAATGTACTCTATACTTCTGTCTTGACAAATAGTCACAGTGTGGAGTCTCCAGAAGCAGATAATGAGACTGAGTTTGGCCTGACTGGTATAGTGATCTAACCTGGGAGGAGGCAGAGGGAGGAGTCTGACTGTAACGCAGGCCCTACCAAGCCTCAGCCAACCCCATGGGGTGTTCTAGAGCACGTATGGCCCCTTAGACCACACCAGGGTTAGGTGAACCGGCTGGGCCACCCCTTCCCAGCGCCAAAGGCCCAGCCTTTGGATGAGGACGTTCCGTGTAGCTGCAGCAAGAGCTGACAACTGAGCAACAAGTCCTTCCTCTACCAAATGCTCCCTAATAACAATCGCTTCAGTTAAGAAAAGGGCAGCAGGACTAGAGGCCTTCCTTCTCTTCCCGTTCCTGAAGGGCCCATTCCTCACGTCCAACCTCCGTCTGCCTCCATGGCCGCCCTCTGGGCCTATAGGCACACCACACAGGGGTTTGAGCCACCCAGGGAAGACAAAGGGGTAGCAGATCCCCTACCCCTAACACTGTGGAGCTGGGCAGGGAATTTCAGGGTCCCCAGTACTCAGAGATTAGTCTAAAACAGGATGGGGCACATGTCCATTCCTGGGCAACTGGGGTGCAGGTGGAAGGTCCCTGAGGGAGAGAGGCAGGCGAGCGACCGTCTTGCCCGGGTCTAAGGTACTGCTACCAAAGATCATCCTGAGATGTTGTGAGACATCAACGAGAAATTGCTTAAGGAAGGCTCTGAATTTCTTGAAGAAGGAGATTGACTCCAGTTAATATTAAATAAAGGCTTAAAAATATCTCCATGAGTACTAGCGATTGTAACTATTAGCTGGACTCCTGGTGGTAGCTGTGCCCGCGCTTCAGGTCACTCTCGGGTTGGGGGTCGCCCTTGGTCCAACAATTCTTTCCTGTGGTGGAATCCTGCCTGCGGGTATAGCTCAGGATCACTCTCCCCGTCCGCCCAACCTCAGCCACCTCCCAAGGGCCGAGCATAGCCGGGCGCTTTCGGGCACGTGGGGGAGCCGAGGCAGGGACAAGAGATACCGAGAGCCAGAGTGATCGCGGCCGGAGAGGGAGGAGGCGGCCGGGCCCAGCCTGACGCAGCGGCGGGCGGCGGAACAGGCCACTGTCTGGGCGCCCCGGGCACGAGTACCAGCCATCCCTCCGCTTTCTCCTCGCTCGGCTCCGCGCGCGTGGGAGTAACTGCGTCGTGCACCCGCCGGGGGTCACGGGCTCGGGCACCCCCCGCAAGTGAGCCCGGGCAGAGGGAGGCGCAGGAGCGCGCGCGACTGGCGGAGGCGGGGAAAGGAGCCTGCGAGGCGGAGGCTCCCCAGCGGAGGGGGAGGTGGAGGAGAGAGGGACCCGCCCGCCGCGGTCCGGCTGCCGGGCATGTGCGGCCACAGGCGCCCGTTGCCGCCGCTGTCCCGGGGCTGAGTCGCGCCCGGGTGTTCCGGACGGTGCGTCAGTGAGTGTGTGTGTCCGCGCGGGCAAGCGCCGCGCCGCCCCGAGCCGCCAGCTTGCTCCCCCGGCCGCGGTGCATGTTCGCCTCCTGCCACTGTGTGCGGAGAGGCAGGAGGACCATGAAAATGATCCACTTTCGGAGCTCCAGCATCAGATCGCTCAGCCAGGAGATGAAATGCACCATCCGGCTGCTGGACGACTCGGAGATTTCCTGCCACATCCAGGTGCGGGAGGCGCGGTGAGGGAAGCGGGGGGTATGCGGCCGGCGCAGGGCGGGGGGCCTCTGCGGGTGGGCGTGCGCGGACCGGGGCGAGGGACCCACCCTAGGGCCCTGCTAGAATGCCAGATTTCGCTTCCTCCGCCTTCTGAGGCTGGGAGCCCTACCCAGGGATGGGGGCAGTGTCCCCGGCAGACGCCAGGCGCACGTTATCCGCGCCCGGGCCCCTTCTGGCACACACACTGCGCGCACGTCTCGCTGCACCCAGGTTGGGGGCGCCGGGCAGCAGCCTCCTGGGGGTTTCCGGCCTCGCCGTCCCCTATCCCGCCAGGAAATGGGAGCTCCGATAAATGGTAGGGGCACCTGCAGGTCACCAACTCTTCCTCCCTCGCTGCCTACACGTGGAGAAGGCATGCACCAGCCCGGGTTCACTCATTTTTCTTTCCGGTGCCTGGGCTCCGAAGGTGCCATCAGACCTAGGGACTGGCTCCCTGTCGGACTCCTGCCCGTGGCCTTTACTTCTCTGGGGGTGAGCGGCGGCGAAGTTTCCCGGGAGGGAGAGAGGCCGGGCAGCCCCGGGTTCCAGCCTTCAGGGATGGGGCATACGCTACATGTAACTGGAGCTGTCTGGAAAGGAATCGTGTGAACTCTTGACTGTTTCAGAGAAAGGAAAAGGGCTTCGAGGCTGGCAGAGCTGAGCTCAGGGCTCCGGGAGTCCTGCAGGACCTGGGTCCCGGGAAAAAGCGCCCGTTGGAATGTTGGTGGAAATTCGCTTTTGCCCAAGTTGGGGAAGGCAGCTTTGCTGGCAGCCCCAACCTCGCGTAGTAAGTGCCTTTGGGCTTGCAGGAGAGCTAGTATGAGCTGCAAGGGCGTGTGTGTGTGCGCGCGCGTGTGTGTACTTTCTGTGCATGTACTCGTATATGTAGGCAGGTGTGTGCTCTCTTCCAAGACCCATTCGGCAGGCACAATTTGGAAAGGTAGTGCCCGGGCTCAGTTCTGTTGGCTTCTGACTTTTAAATATGTTTACTTATCTCTGAGATTTCCTCTTCTCACCTACCCCTGTGTTGAATGAAGCTTCATGACTGAGGTTCAAGAGACATGGCACCCTTCCCAGTTCTGGTGAGAGGTGAACCGGGGCAGTGTCTCCCAGCGGCAGGAATCCATTTCTGGGCTGTGTTAACCAAGAATGAATGAAAGGTCTTTCCCATATTTTTTTTTTTTCCTTGGTGGAAGCTTGTGACACGGGGACAGCGGCAACTAATTTGTAAGCTGACAGCTGGCCAAGTTTCAAGGCAGGAATGTGGTGCCCCATGATCTCGCAGGAAAGTAGGCTCCCACTGAATTTTCTGGAGGATCTTGAATTTCATCCTGAGCTAAGTACTGCTGCTAAACTTACTAATAAAAGGATTAGCAGGATAGGCAGTTTTTCTGCTGCCACAGAAACGTTTGGCATGTACTGTCTTGTGATCCAGAGAGAGTCGTTTGTGCACTTTGCCTTACGTCCTAAAGTGGATGTACAAGTCCTTTGCATTCATATTGAATATATATTGAATATGTAGATGATGGAGGGGTCAGCAGCAGGGAGTGGGGCTGCTGAGTTCTCCTTTGCTCTCCCAGCCCTCTGCCTGCCCTGTTCTGTCCCACTTGGAGTTGACCTACTGGTTTTTCCCTGGTTCCGGACTAAGTTTCCTTTAGAATAGGTAAGGAGTCCTCAGAGGATCTGTATTTGTTGTCTGGTGTTCTGGGAAACAATAAATTGTAGCCAGTCTAATTAATAACAGTTTGGAAAGTTAGACTTTGTACAGCCCAGCTGATGCCAGAGGTTAAAATGCTATGTTCCAAAATGTTGATTTTGGCATTGCTTAAAACACACACACACACACACACACACACACACACACACACACACACACACACAGAGTTTTATTTTGTGGCACATTTTTTTCTGCCCCTTCTGCTCCCAAATGGTGATTATCATTTAAACCAATTAGAATAAATTAAAAGATTTTATTTTGATAATCTTAGATCTTATACTTTCCTAGATTCTAAACCCAGGGATTGAAATTACTCCTGGGTGTAATGTCACACACAAAAAAACTTGCCATTTATTTAGAGTGAGAACAATTTTTTTTGTTTTGTTTTTGTTTTTTTAAAAGAACCCTTTGGAGTCACCGTACATGTCTTCCTCCCTCCCCTTCTTCCTTGCTTTTTCCCTCTGTTCCTGGGAATCACAAAATTAAAGGAATGTATGGACTGTTGCGCAGTGTGACACGCATTGTCCCTTTATAACCCGCACAAAATGTGGGTTATGGATTTTTTTTATAAACAATAGCTTTTTAATCGTCCTTTTCTAAATTATATAATTTTGGCAATATTTTGGCAAAGAAAACTTTCAAATGAACAACTTAATGGCCTGGTCTTAGCAGCATTATAGCCAGTTCTAGCAGGAGATGCTGAAAGTCACTGGCTATGTCTCTTTTCACAGAGTCTGGGATGCTGTCCCATCATACTATTTGCATGTGAATGTTTAGGTAGTGCGGAAGAGGAATTCCAAATGGACAGGAAAGTCAAATGAAAGTTTAGGGCACTGGGCCTGGGGAAAGGAAGGAGTCACTGAATGCCCCCTACTGGGCTTTTCCAACTGAGCCAACCTTGGAAGTCTGGAGACTGTAGAAAGACATGGCTTAGCTCTAACCTCTTTCATTCAGTCTTGCTGCTTCAAGTAGAGGGAGGTTCTAGCCATCTTCCCCATTCTATCCACTTTTGCAGATGCCAGCATTGTCATTTTTAATACTGACTTTTATTGGGTAAAAGGTAGGTTTTTCACATTATTCATTCTTTAGCAAAGCCTGGTAAACATGGTTGATATAGTTGGAATTGGCTGGAATTTGGATTTGTATTTGAATAGAAATCCTAGCATAGTGCTTAGCACTTAGTAGTTACTCAGTAAATATTTATAGGTGTAGATTGGATAATTTCCTTACTCTACTGTTAAATCCATGAGTGTAAGAACATTTTATTGTTATTGTTCATCAAGGAGTCCCCAATACCAAGAGTAGTAACTGGCATATAGTATGTGTTCAATAAACGTTTGTTTAATTAATGAGGGCCCAATATTTAGTCTAGCTCATTACCTATCAACATGAGGGTAGCATGCCAACACTGCATTGGGAATCAGGGGATGTATGGTTTAGTTATATTACCAACCAGTTTAGTGACATTGAGTGAGTTATTTGATATTTGGAGTTAATGTTTCTTATTTTGTAAACTAAGGGAGGACCTGGATTAGATGGATGACTTCAGTTTAAAAAACCTATAGTTTAATTATTACCTAGACCAATTAATTGCATTCAAGTAAAACATTGCTGTTGACAAAGTGGTTGTATATACATTATCTCATGTGATTTTCATCTCTATCTTGCATTATCTCCATTTTGTTGATGTTATGGTGTTATTGAGTATTATCTGAATCTTACAGATATGAAAAATGAGGTTCAGAGAGATTAAGCAATTTGGTCACCTAGCAATGAAGTGGATAAGAACTCAAAATTCAGAGCTCTTTCTTTTCTGTAGCGCTGCCTCTTGAAACTTGAGAATTAGGACGCTTTTGGCTGCAAGTAAAACAGCAGCCAAGCTAAAGTGGCTTAAATTATAAGAGCACTTATTATCTTACCCAATGAGGAGTCCAGAGGTAGGACAGCTTCGGGGTTGATCAGCAGCTCTGCATGAACCCATGTGCTTTTTGTCTTTCCGCTCTGCTGTCCTCCATGTCAATTATGTCACTATAGTCATCATGGTTATAAGATGGCTGCAGTCATTCTGACACTACAACATCCACCATATGAAAGGTGGTATTTCCTCATGCATTTCTGTTTTTCTTTAATTGCTAACACTTTTATTAATTGCAATAGGTATCATTTCCAATATAATCCATTCAAACACAAGCCTGTTTTATGTGCTTCATTAAGACATGGGAATATTTTGCTTAAGAGTTTTCCAGCCCTCTTTCCAGTTCTTTTAGTTTTTGTTGTCTATGACTCGGAGAATTCAGCACAAAAAGTCTCCTAGCCTTTTTATTTTTCTTTCTTTAAATCTCCACTTATCCCTTCAAAATTCTCTTTGTGGCAATATACATTTTTGGTGGCTCTACCTGCCGAAGGCAGCTTTTTCCAAACGGTGATAGAGTTTAATTCTCACTTTCCACTACTCCAGCCTCTGCTGGCTCTCTTGAATTTTTGTTTTCAACCTCTAACTTCTTTTTCTTATTTGCTTTTCATTCTGGGTTAAGCTGAGCAATCTCTTCATTTTTCTCAATGATGTATCTTAGCAGTGAATTACTCCTCCTGGCTAAGAGCTTCACATCTTTGGGGTTAATTGTGCTTCTTTTCATGTATCTGTGGATAAAGGAATCACTGCTGTTCCTCTGCCCCCTCCTCTTCCACCATCACAACGGCTGATCCAGGCAGGTGTGTGAGCGCATAAAAAGCCCTCATGCATTACTTTTTATCATGGAGGGACATCTTTCCTATAGGCCCCATTAGTCTTCTCATCAGATCCCACTGGCCAGGCTTGGGCCATATACTCATGCCCTAGGAACATGTGCATCTGGTGTCTTCACTCTTCACTCTCTGTAAGGGGAGGTGGGCTTTGTCATTATGGAAGAAATGGAGGGGCATGTTTGCGTTTCTCT
>NW_017732127.1:724592-726672 GCF_001890085.2 Hipposideros armiger | reverse complement strand
AGGTCACATGCCCACCCCTGAAACAGTGACTGTGGTAAGTGGAAGGGAATCTGCTAATTAGCTTAAGGTGACCAGAACTTGACCCTGGGACTCAGGGTAGATCACCTTCCTTCCTGGTGGTGGTCTGCATGGGGAGGGAACATTCATTACCTAAAAATCAAGACTCTCTTCAGAAGAAGGAAGGAGGAAGGGGGAAATGGCTGCTCAGAAGATAACCCACCATACTCACTCTAGATGCTTTGTGTGAATGAGTAGTTCTCAAAGTGTGGTCCAGGGACGTCTGGAAGTCCCGGAGGTCCTTTCGGGGGGTCTACAAGATTCAAACTATTTTCAAAACAATCCTAATGTGTTGATTAATTTTTTGGAGGTTTATTGAGATGTAATTCACATACCATACAATCTTCCCAGTTAAAGTGTACAATTTTAATATAGTCACGGAATTGTGCAGCCATTACCCCAATCAATTTTTAGAACATTTTCATCATCCCCAAAAGAAAACCTGTGCCCTTTTGCGGTCATACTCCCATTTCCCCCTAAATCTTTCAGTCCTAGGTAACCACTAATCTACTTTCTATAGATTTGTCTATGGTGGACATTTGATAAAAGTGGAATTTTTTTCACTTAGCATAGTGTTTTCAAAGTTCATCCATATTGTAGCATATTTTATTCTTTCCTTTTTACTGCTGAATAATATTTCATTGTATGGATAGATCATATTTTCTGTATCAGTTCATCAGTTGATGAAAATTTGGGTTGTTTCCACTTTTTGACTATTATGGATAATGTTGCAGTGATCATTCATGTAAAAGTTGCTGTTTCGTTTCTCTTGGGTGTATACCTGGGAGTGAAATGGCTGGGTCATATTGTAACTCTTTAATTTTTTGAGAAACTGCCAAACTGTTTTCCTAAGCAGCTCCACTATTTTACATTCCCGCCAGCAATGTACAAAGGTTTCAATTTCTTCACATCCTTGCCAACACTTTATTATCTGTCTGATTATAATAATCTTAGTGGGTGAGTAGTAGTATCTCATGTGCTTGATTTGCATTTCCTTGATGGCTAATGATGTTGAACATTTTTTCATGTGTTTATTGGCCATTAGTATGTCTTCTTTGGAGAACTGTCTATTTGGATTCTATGCCCTTTTTAAAATTAGATTTTCTTTTTATTATTGAGTTGTAAGAGTTCTTTATAGATTTTGGATACAAACTCCTTATACAATAAATGATTTGCGAATATGTTTTCCCATTCTGTGGACTGTTTTTTTACTTCCTTAATGGTGAAATTTTTAAAGTTTTGATGAAATCCAATTTCTCTTTCGTTGCTTATATTTTTGGAGTCATAGCTAACAAAATGTTGCCTAATATAAGGTCATAAATTCATGCCTATGTTTTCTTCCAACAGTTTTATAGTTTTAGCTATTACATGTAGGTCTTTGATTTATTATTTTATTGATACATAACTCACATATTATAAAATTCACCATTTTAAGTGTACAAGTCAGTGGATTTTAGTATATTCGCAGGGTTGTACAACCATCACCACTATCTGACTCTAGAACATTTTCATCCTCCTCCAAATAAACCTGTATCCAATAACAGCCACTCCCCATCTCTGATCCATTTTGAGTTAATTTTTGTATATGGTGTGAGGTAGGGATTCAGCTTTACTCTGTTGTTTGTGGATATTGTGGATATCCAGCTGTCCCAACACTACTTGTTGAGAAAACAATTTCTCCCAATTGAATTGTCTTGTCACTCTTGTTGAGGTGCTCTTTGCCTTTTCTACTATCATTCTCTCACAAGGGTACAGTGGAGTTTTCTACAGGCTGCATGATATGTGACGTCACATATCATGATATCACACAGTGAATGCAGAAGCCAATGTGAGAGTCGAGCTGTCATCTTCTATTGATCCAGACATTAAGATATTTGCAAAAACATAAAACAATGCTATCTTTTTTTACTAAATTAGTTTGTAAATAAGTTATTTTCATAAAAATGTGTAATCTATGTTAATGTGCAGTGGGTTTATTATTATTTTTAAGTGAATCAAAAATTGAATATTTAAAAAAATTCTC
>NW_017732127.1:710282-716527 GCF_001890085.2 Hipposideros armiger | reverse complement strand
TTGCAGACTTAAAATGTCATCAAAGAGGACCTTTCCTCCCAAGGGTCCTGTTTGAAATTCCACTCCTTCAGTGATGTGTGAAGAACAGTCAGAGATGCTGAAAGACATCTGACGTGTGAGATTCCTTCCAAGGAATAGTGACTTACTTAGATCCCCGAGGGCCCTAGACAGTGAGGGGCAAGAAGAAAGGGGCCTGACCTCTGAGAGGAGGGGAGCAGAAATGGGAGGCCTGGAGATCTGCTCAGGTCATGGGTGCGTGTGACTTGCAGTGAGGGTATTGGGTGCATATACAACCACATAGTCTCTGTGCTCATTTTTGCAGGAGGGTGCAGACAAGTCTTCCAGTGAATCAATTGATCAGCCAATAAGCATTTACTAAACGAACAAAATTTTAATGCCCCATCACAGGCAGTATCTGAGCCTTCTCCCTAAAGCGACATTCCCAATCACATTGCTGCTTGTCACTTTTTTTCATAGCCCTTATGGCTATTGAGTAACTTGTGCGTTCCTTTGGGTACCTGTTGGTAGTCTGCCTTCCCCACTAGACTGGCAGCTCCAGGAAGGCAGGGCTGTTTCATCTCAGTACCTGGGAAACTGTAGGTGCTCAATACAAATATTGGTTAGCTGAAAGAATACAGAAATGAATACACTTTACCAAATAATAATGACAGTAGTGACAGTGATTCATTTTTTTGAGCACTTACTATGTACCAGTCCCGTGCTAAGCACATTTCATTATATTTAATCCTCAGAAGCAGCCCTATGAAGTGGGAGTTAATATCCCTAATTTACAGTTAGGAAAATGGGCCGCAGAAATGGATCCTGTCCCAAGTTACACAGTCAGTAAGCGGTGGGCTGAGATTTGAATTCCTATCTGTCCAAGACGTTGAAGTTCAACAAATTAAGACGGAATCCCCAGAAATGTTAACCTTGACCAGTAACTTCAGAAAGGGACGCTGCCAAAGGAGCAGGTGTCTGCGTTTTAGATGTGTGTCTGGTGGTTGGTAGCAGACCAGGTACTGCTATTCAGGAACTGAGCTGGAGATACCCACATGCCCCCTCAACATGGGCCTGCAGGGCAGGTTTATCTCTGATGCAGGCTCCTGGTAGATATTTTGAGCAGTTGTGAATTATTTAGGTGCTGAGGCAGACACGCTTCCTGGCATTGAATCCTAACTGAAACTTGTGCATGAAATGAAAGTCAAGAGGTCTGGCAATTATTTATTTCTTTTTTCTGTTAATGAATGGGGGAGAAAAAAACAACCCTTCAGCAATCGGCCATATGCTTCACCTTTTGTTACTCTTTCCTGGCTCTCCAAGCGGCCCCTTGGTGCTTGAGAGTCTTTTTATTTTTATTATGTTATATTTTGTAAAATACCCGAGAGCCATTTTCACCATTCTACGTGCTCAGAGAGCACTCAGTGTGATCCATTTTTCTATCAGGAGAGCTTAAACCAAGGCAGATAAGAGGCATAGAGCACGCTGGCTGTGGCAAGTGCCCTCCTTCGCTGGGCCCTGTTTGAGCCTCACTGCTCCCTCTCCTCCTTGGCTGTTATACTATTTGGGGATCAACTGAGCCTNTTTTTTTTTTAAGATTTTATTGGGGAATTGGGGGAGGGGAACAACGTTGGGGAATCAAGGAAGGGGAACAGACAGGTAGACAAATTGCTGTTTTGTTCTTCAGTCTAGTTGTGAAGGATGTCACTTCACTGGCCCACGTTGGTATGATCATTGTGCTCTTCCTGGGTGAATCAATTGGTCACTGGTCATTGGTAGGCCTCTCACTGCAGCTCACAGCAGCTCTTGCTGGCTGCCAGCCATTCATGTAGCTCACCGCAGCCCACTGCAGCCCCGCTGCAGCCTATGCTGGCGCCAGCGACTCACAGCAGCCCAGCTCCAGGTCAAGCTGTTGTTCATCATCTTAGCTGTAGAGGTCGCAGCGTCACTGGCCCTTAATGTGGGATCTGAACCGCGGCCCTGCTGCTCAGAGCTGATGCTCCCAAGCGAGCTCTTAACCAGCTGAGCAACTCGGCCGGCCCAGTCACTTGAATTCTTAAGTTGTTACTTCTTTTTCTAAGTAGGCATTTTGGGAAAACTGCAAAACATTGCAGGGATGGAAATATCAGAATGCATCCCATGGAGAATCTGAGATTCACATGCATACGTGACAGGCATTGGATATACATCAAGGTCCTCTCTTAGTTCCCACTTTGTGTGATGAAGGATTCAGTTTGCTGCTCCTGTAAATTAGCAGAAAAAGCAGAGAGCCAGAAGTAGA
Organism: Hipposideros armiger; assembly: GCF_001890085.2. Classification (NCBI taxonomy): domain Eukaryota; kingdom Metazoa; phylum Chordata; class Mammalia; order Chiroptera; family Hipposideridae; genus Hipposideros; species Hipposideros armiger. Next base: position 714,249 of record NW_017732127.1, on the reverse strand, counting down.
GTCCAGAGATGGGGGAAAAAAAATGAGATTGTGATCAAGGATTATGATTAGGGCAGGTTTTGCAACTCAGGTTTGAACTTGATTCAGGCTACCCAGAGTTGGTGCTCAGCTCTGGGAGGGGTATGTAAATGCTTCTCAGTTTGTGATTTTCCCATGGACGTTCTGTGCTCTTGTTAACGTGCAGATTCTGATTCAGGAAGTCTTGAGGAGGGCCCTGAAATTTGACATTTCCAACAAACTTCCAGGTGATGCTTGATGCTGCTGGTCTGTGGACCACACTTGAAATAGTAAGATGTCAGTGGAAATAATCTTTTTCATAGTATTTTCCTTAATTTCCTTGAGTATGGGGACATTGTGGCCCTATCTCCATTGGTAATGCCTCACCCGACACATTTCTCTCAGGACATGTTCAATGAATGTTTCCTTGAATGGGTGGGTGAATAAAGAAATCCACCCAGGTGCCTATCATGATAGACTGAAGTGCTGATTAGACACTGATGCTGGGGGTGGAGTGATTCCTTTTGATTCCTGCCCCAGCCAAATCAAAAGACTGTTTTCCAAACAGGATTTCCTGTGATGGCCAATCTGATGAGGTGTTGAGTGTGTGAGAGCACATGGGGACCCCAGGTTAGTGAGGGCCTTCTTGTCTCTTTGGGCCACACTCCCCACTTTTGCTGTCCTGTATCCTGGACTCTTGGTGGCATTGCAGGGGAACTCTGGCAATTTCTCATCACAAACAAATTATTGTGTATAAGCCAGCAGTGCTTGGAAGCTCCCAGAGGCATAGGTGGCCCAGCTGTTCTCACTCATTAGCAGAAGTGACCTCGAGGGACAGTGACCCCGGAGGACAGTGAAAAATGCATCTGAGGTGTAATATAAGCTCTGGGAGCTGTTTGCTTTGGTGACTTTCCCTGACGGTGCAGGAGGGAAATGAGAGGACCACGTTAGCAAAAAATGAAGCTCATTCTAAAAGGGAAGAACATTTGTATAGATCAAGCAATCATGTTTTTTCAAAAGTAAATTAGTAAAGTTTTTTGAAATAACATTAATCTTATTTGATAAACATTAAACATATTTTTTATATGCCGAGTGCAGAGCTGGGAACCAAGAGATAAAAAGAAAATAAAATCAGCCGTCAACAGGCTCACAGTCATTTGGGGGAGAGAGACAAGATTGTATGAAAGGCCAAGGTGACAGATGCAGGTCTGAGGATGAAGATGAAGAGGATGATGAGGAGGTGGCTGTACCAGACTGGGCAGCAGTCAGTATCTCTGCTGTAGGTGAATCTTGATTAGTAATTAATGGACAAGTGGAAGTCAACTCTTTGAAGAAGGGGGAAAAGGCATTACAGGCAACGTGATCCCTTGCTTGGCATGAAACAGCATGAATAGATGTGGAAATGAAGGAAGGGTGAGTCCTCCCAGGTTATTGGTTTCAGTGACAGGGGTAATGGTGATGCCACTTCAGGAGAGACAGGACTAGTCCACAATAGGCCCACATTGGGGCCTAGTGCTAAATGCAAATGTGAGCTTAGCCCCTTGTTCAAAATTATTAAGAATTTCAGGATCATGACAGCAGACTATTAAACCAAGTATGGGGCCCTTCTAAGCATGGGTCATACACCCATGAAGCTGGCCCTGAGAAGATGGAGTAAAGGAGAGGCAGGTTGGAAGAGGAGATGATGAGTTTCACTGTGGCCATCTTGACTTTGAGGTGCCTGTAGGGTATCTGAGTGGAAAATTTTCAGTAGACAGTTGGATATAAGGAATGAAACTTCGCAGAGTGGTCTGGCCTGGAGACACACATAAGGGAGCTCCTAATGTTCATGCAAGTGGTGGTAAAAACCAAGTGGTATGAATGAAGCCACCAAGATGGGTCTCCCTTTTTTGTCTTTGTTTCTTCTTGGGGCTTCCTTATAGATCAAACCAATGGATTATGAGCTTTGGAATTCTTTCCAGGTGTGTTTGATTATTTTTCATTTGTTAGGCAATTCTGACCTGAGCAAGAAAAACTTCCCCATTTTCTTCTGCAACTAGGACAGCCAAGTCAGAATAATCAGTGGAAAAGCATTTTCCTTCTCCTAATCCTCAACCTAACTTGGACTAGCAAATGAAGAAAGTTCTCTCTCAGCTTTAAGGTTCTGAGTTACAAAGTGTAGGATTTGTCACTCTAGGGAAGTTACCCTTTGAGACAGTGTCATGAACATCAAATAGATAATACATTTTCAAATCCTATCAACATGGTACAACATGTTATCATGAAGTAAACATGTTATATGAGGAGCAGCTTTGCAAGTTATGCTGCAGTAATGTATTCTTTATGTAGTGTTTATTTATATCTCCAGTATCTTTCATGGCAAATTTTGTTTTCTACTTAATTTCTGGGTTTTTTTTGGTGAATATTAATTAAGATAAATTCAAGTTCTGTGAAATTGTTAAAAGACATAATCTAATATTAGTAATGTAATGACCTGGATTTTAGATGTACAATAGAGTTAGGTCTGAATATGTGTATGTATAATGCTAAGGTTTGAATATGATCATTCCGTAGCAGGGAATAACATGTTAACAAATCAGGGTTTGGTTTATTATCCCTCACTTCAGAAGCATAATTTGTTGCTTTTAAGGCAGTTGATGGTAAACATTGGTCTGTAAAAGACTGACTGAACCAGTGTGTTCACACACAAACTGTGAAATTTTAAATACATTGTCATTTAATAATGGATTGATAATAAAATTAAGCAGTCTTAAAAGTCACTAATCAGCTTTATTAATAGAAGAGAAGATAAAACCTAATTAATAAGTTGTCTAATAATTCTTCCTTGATGTTCCTCATTGATGTTAGTTTTTTGGGTTGGTCTATACACATATTACTCTTCATTGTTCTGATATAATGGTAGTCCTTGTGATCTGTATCTGTGTGTAAGTGTTGTCTACAAATGTTATGGTGATATTGGGTATTTATTGTTTTTTTTATTTTGTATATCAGCATCCTTTCTCTTCACTCACATGTCTCTTTATTTCCTTGAGTGGTACATTAATAATGTATATTAGCTAGATGATTAAGTTGAGATCTAAAGATGTTATGTGTNCATATTAGAGGTAATCCTAAGTAGTCTAAAGACTTTGACTTAGAATCTAGTGTCTTTAAGCCCAAACTCCATCACCTTCTGACTGTGCAAGTCCGTAAGCTAGTCACTGGGCCTCCTGTTTTTCATCTGTAAAATGGGCATAATAATTTCTCAATTGCCATCTTCCACTGGGTTGTTGAGATGATGTATGTAAAAACATGTTGTAACTGTTAAAACGTCACCCAAATGTAGAGTACTACTCTAATCAATTTAGTTAAAAAAGAAAGAAAAGAATAGTGTACTGCTCCCTGGATTTCTTATGTGTTGGAGCAGGAATTTGCTTGTCACATGCAAACCTACATATATACCAAATACCAGGCCCCATGGTGATTCTGCTGGTAAAGTCCAAGCTAGTTTTAGCTAACAGCTACAGCGTTTCTGCTAGTAAGGACAACCCAACACTTTCTCTATCAAACTCATCTAGAATGCCATTTAGAGTCCACTGAAAATCAGGCACAAAAGGAATAGAAGGGAGAGACAGTTTGTTAAATACTGTGGCCGAGTGCTGACGTTTTTAGACTAGAATACATGGGCAAGCTCTTTGTATTAAGTATATTCTGAAAAAAAGAGTAATGTTATTTCAATGGTCTGCTAAGATCTTATCTCTTGATGTCCTCAGAGCAAAGACAGAGTGTATTGATTGTGGGGAGAATGAAATACTGTTAGTAGCACATCATTTGGACACTATATCTGCTGGATGCTTTTAACTTCGTCTAGCAAATTCTAATTCAAACTGGCTTTAACATTAAGCACATTTACTGGCTCATATATTTAGAAGTCCTGAGTGAAGTACTTAATTCAGGGACTCTCCAGTCTTTTGTGATGGTTTTATCCTTG
>NW_017732127.1:700331-704496 GCF_001890085.2 Hipposideros armiger | reverse complement strand
AAGCAGTTCTGGAAGTCCTCTTTCATGAGTGTCTTTAGTTGCACTGTCATGGCTGCCTTGAACGTCCTGAATCATTTCAAAACGTTTACCTTTCATGGTCATTTTGACTTTGGGGAAGAGCCAGAAGTCACATCCGGTGTCAAATCTGGTGAATAAGGTAGATGACACACTATAATGTTTTTATTTGATAGAAATTGCTGGAAACTATGTGTGACACGGAGTGTTGTCATGATGGAGGATGAAGTAAAGACACTCACAAAAGAGGACTTCCAGAGCTGCTTCAGAAAGTGGCAAGAATGATGGGATAAGTTTGTTCAAAGCGGGGGGAGTATTTTGAGGGGGTGATTAATGGCAATGTGTCTTACTGTAATAAATTTTTAAAAATTTAAACAGTCACCGTGTTTTGTGGTCACACCTCATATTGATATCTTACAACTGTCATCTAAGGACACAGTTTTAGTTTTTCTCTACTTTCTTTTAGTCAACATATAGCTTAATGCATATCCAAATGAAAATTGCAATCGACTTATATATTTATGAATATTTTGTCATTTAACATATCTAGATAATTGAAAGATGTCTTCCTTTCCTCTTTACATGTTTGGCGTGGTATAGACATTGCTTGTAGTTTGAAATTTCAAATTAACTCCCAAGAAATTGCAAATTTAAACAAAAAAGGGGAAGGGTGATATCAATAGAATTTTTCATTTTCTAAGGTAATTTACCTTGTAGTTTTGAGATTGACTCTGAAAGTCAAAATTTTCGCAATCCCAGACCGTGGTATTTAGAGGACTTCTAGAAAAGAAAGTGTTTTTTTTTTTGTTGTTGTTGTTGTTAGACACTAGCTACATTTTTGTCAGGCTGTCTTTGTTTTGAAGGCTTAGGCAGAAGAGTAATGAAATCTCTGGTGTCGGGTAGGAAAAACACTTCATACCACCTGGAGCCTTGTTAAGTATTACTTCACCTCTTGTGTTCCCAAACCTCAAGGGAAATGCATTTCTGTTGAGAGGCAGCATGGCATAGAGGTGAGGGTGGGCTGGTGGGGGTGGGGGACCTTGAATTAACACCTTTTGTCTCCAGGTTTGGAAACATAGTTTTCCCACTAGGTATAGATGGCACTTTCTTGGTTCAATGCTGATTAAAAGAAAAAAGAGAAGGAAAAGTTGTACAGTAATTCAAGGGCAGCCGTGAAGTCTGAGTTTGCAGCGCCAGCAGTGTGGATTTGAGAATAGCAAATTAGAAGAAGAACAAAGCAGATTTTAATCATAGGCCACAGAGAGGAAGGTGGTTTAGGTTTATCTCTAAATTGTACCTCCATTAGAAGACGGGAGGCTTTTAATGCTGTTACCCATCATTTATTGTTAAAGATTTCTTCCTTTCTTTCCCCTAGTCTTTCTTTAGTATACTTGCTGAGTGGGAAATGCCAGCCTTTTTTCCCCTCAATGTATCAAACAGTTTTTAAATATGAAACATTTTTTTGATGTTACTGGAAATGGGGGGGGGGAGGGGAGGGGTGGAGAGAGAGTGAGAGGGAGAGATTTTGAGAAAGATCTTTACCCTTTAAGAGATTTTAGTTTGAAGGTAAAATTGAATATTAAAAAAGCAACCCCTCTCATCTTTTCATCCATCCAACCACCATCCTTTCATTCATCTGTGAACCCACCCACTCGTCCCTCCACTCATCCATCCACCCACCTGTCTGTCCATCCATCCATCCATCCATCCATCCATCCATCCATCCATCCATCCATTCATCCAACCATTCATCCAACAAACCTTTATTGAGCACCTCTATTAAGGACTGGTCTGGATACCAGAGATACAAAGATAAATAAATATATGGTCCTTTCCAGCCTAGTAGAGAAGACAGACACATAAACAGATTCAAGCTGGTACTACTATAATAGAAGAACACCAGGATATAATTGGAGCACATAGAGAAGCCAGTAGTAGAGCCAGGGTGTGGTGTGGGGGAAGGCGTAGCCCTCCTTTAATCTCTAGTCACTCTCCTCCAAAGTCACTCTACTCCTCAAATGGATATTATTTGAAATGGATCACTGATATTTCCTGACTCACATTTAAGTGTGAATAAGGGCATCTTTAAGAACTTTGCTCTTCTTCTTGCAAATATCTCATAAAAATTTTACCTTGCTATAAAATGTGGTTTAAGGAAAAGTCGCACACCTGCTTCCCTGCTTCCTACCATATTTTCACCCTCAAAGAGCTCCTATATAGAAATTCTGGAGCAGCCATTGGGTCTCCTAATTCAGCCTGGGAAGGACAGGAAAGGTTTTCTGGAGGAGACGATGCTCAGATGAATTTTAAGGGGAAACGGACATTGTCTGGCCAATAAATTGGGCGAGTGTGTTGAGAAGAGATGCAGTAATGGCAAGAAGGGCATTCTAGTAGAAGGCTGAGCACAGTGTTTGTGGGGAACTAAAAGAAATGCATTGATTTTATATATCAGCAGAGCGGTCCATGGTGTGCAGGGGGAGAGTTGGCAATTACCTGCTCAGACTGTGCAGACAGTGGAGTGGACAGAGTCTAGAAATCAATACTGGCTACTGTTTACTAGGGAACAATCAAGACAGCCCCACTGAGTCATGGTTTGGATGGTCCAATGACCTGAAGAATTGTTTTGCTGGGCCAGCTTGGCTATACTTCCAGAGCTAGAGACACACTGGGTGTTTTATATCAGGCTCTAAATGCCTTAGTGCCCTTTGAAAAGCATCATCCTGAGGAGCACTGGAGGTTTTGAGCTCTTAGCTAAGGTTTTAAACTTTTACATGCTTTTGGGGTTGGTGATGTTTCCATGACCTGTGACCTTCAGTGAATCCAGTGATGATGCAAGTCTTTCTTAATACCAGATTAAAAAATTGACAGACCTTTCCAAGGCTACTCACCCCATTAACCTCTTAGAGTTGTCCAAAGCCCAGTCAGAGAGGGCCTGATGGAAGTAGTTGTGGGTGTGCCTGGAAATAAGTGTTAACAGAAGTGAGAGGAATTGAAAAGGCCTCCGTATGCACTTTAGATTAGCACTGTCCAATAGAGCCTTTGCAATGATGGAGCTGTTCTATATCTGTGCTGTCCAGCTTGGTAGCAACTAGCCTCATGTGGCTGTTGAGCATCCAAAATGTGACGAGTGTCTCTAAGGACCTGAATTTTCAATGTTATTTAATTTTAACTCATTAAAATCTAAATAGCTACATATGCTGGTGACTATCATATCGGACAGCACAGTGTTAGCCTCTTAATGGTAGTTAACTCTGGGAGTAGAGAGGCATTGAGAGTCAAGGCGGGGAGGAGCACAGGAAAACTTTTCTGCTTTTTTTTTAGACTTCTGTACTATTTGAACGTTTGGTAAGCATGTGTACTTTTTGTAATTTTAAAAACATAAGACATTTTCAAAAAAAACGTACATGCCTTTGTTCTTGGAGAGGACTTAGAAAGCTGGAAAGGATTTTAGATTTGTAGTGAAATGCCTGCATCTTTCTCAAGGAGCACCTGAAGTCCAAAGAAAAGAAGGGACTCACTTTACCTGGTAAGTGACAGAGAGGACTGGGACCCAGACATCCAGACTCCCATTTTCGTAGCTCTTTTGATTTCATGATGAGACATTGTTTATGTGAGTGTGGTTAACATTGCTATGTGTTTTCTTTGTACCTAGAAATAAATGACATACAGTTATTTAAGTTACACTCTTTGCTGGTATATAGGAAAGAGGTGGACTTTTGTATATTAACCTTATACCCTGCAGCCTTGCTGTAATTGTTTATTAGTTCCAGGAGTATTTTTGTTAATTCTTTCAGATTTTCTACATAGATGATCATGTCATCTGTGAACAAAGACAGTTTTATTGCTTCCTTTCCAATCTGTGTACCTTTTCTTTCCTTTTGTTGCTTTTTTGCATTAGCAAGGACCTCCGGTATGATGTTGAAAAGGAGTAGTGAGAGGGGACATCCTTGCCTTACCTGATCTTAGTGGGAAAGCTTCAGGGTTTCTCACCATTGAGTATGAGATGAGCCATAGGTTTTTTATAGTTATTCTATTTTTTCTCTATCAAATTGAGAAAGTTCCTCTCTATTTCTAGTTTACTGAGAGTTTTTATCATGAGTGGGTATTGGATTTTGCCAAACACTTTTTCTGTGTTTATTGATATGATCAT
>NW_017732127.1:683363-694401 GCF_001890085.2 Hipposideros armiger | reverse complement strand
GGTTGCAAACCTGCTCTGTGAAGGGCCAGCTAGTACACATTTTAGATTTCGCTGGCCAGTTGTTCAACTTTTTAGTGCAAAAGCAGCCTTAGACGTTACATAAAGGAATAAGCATGGCTTTGTCCCATAAAACTTCATTTACAGAAATAGGCAGTGGACTGAGTTTAGCCACAGGCTGCAGTTTGTCAGTCTTTGTGTTGGAATACAAATTTGAAGGAAGTGAGGAATCAGGCCTTGTGGATATCTGTTGGGAGAACATTCCAAGCAGAAGCAACAGCCAGTTCAAAGGCCCTGAGGTGGGCTTATGGGTGCCTTGAGAGAAGAACAGTACGAGTCCAGTAAACAAGCAGAAGAGTAATAGGAGATGAGGTGGGAGAGACAGTAGGGCCAATCCTATGGGGGGGTCTCTAGGCCAACGTAAACTCAATACATGTTTATTAAGAATATTAAAAGAAATAATCACTGAACTGATTTTTTTTTTTTTTTTTTTTTACCAAAAGAATCCTGATGTACGCGTCTATGACTCTGTGTTAATGTGTCAAAGTGGAGGAAGCGGGCATCAAACCGCTGTTGCTCAGAGCTTGCACTCTTGAGCGAGCTCTTAACCAACTGAGCCACTCGGCCAGCCCTGAACTGCTTTTTTTAAACAAAGCATGACAGCATACAGAAAAGTATACAAATTTATAGGTGAACAGCATGATACACTTTTATAAAGTGAACGCTCTTGGGTGACAGTACCCAGGTCTAGAAACACATCATGACTGGTACCTTAGAAGTCCCCCTCAGGCCTCTGTTTGGGCATTATTCCTGGAGGGTGACCACCGTCCTGATTTCTAACACCCGAGGTTAGGTGTCCCTGTTGTTGAACTTGATATACTTTTTCATAAAAGGCATTGTGCAGTATGTACTCTGTCACCTTCTTGCTTCTGGCTCCTTGTGCTGACCATTATGTTTTTTAGATTAACCGTTGTTGCTGCCGGTAGTTGTAATGATTTAATTCTCACTGATATATGGGAGTCAGTTCTATGAATGTGATATTATTTAATGTTTCTATTGTTGATAGACATTTAGGTTGTTTCCTGTTTTGGCCATTACAAACTGCTTTAACTTAAAAAAAAAAAAAAAAAAGAAAATCTCTTAACTCTTAAGCGACACAGAGCCAGCCAAATATTTAGGGGCTTTTGGAGATTTTGGAAAACAGTCGCAAATCTTTGATGACAAGACAGGCCTGGGCCATTCACAGACTCGCCCATGTTGTTGTCTTCCTGCTACAGCTCAAGAGGTCAGAGCTGGCCGGCGCTGCAGCTGCCCACAGACCTAGCTGTGCAGTGGACATTCATTGACATTGTGGTTTGCTTAAGTCATTATTGGGACACTCCACCTTTCCCTTTGGACATTCCTCTAGCACAGCGGTTCTCAACCTTCCTAATGCCGCGACCCCTTAATACAGTTCCTCATGTTGTGGTGACCCCCAACATTAAAATTATTTTCGTTGCTACTCTATAACTGTAATTTTGCTACTGTTATGAATCGTAATGTAAATATCTTTTTGTTTTCCGATGGTCTTAGGCGACCCCTGTGAAAAGGTCGTTCGACCCCCAAAGGGGTCGTGACCCACAGGTTGAGAACCACTGCTCTAGCAGATGTTTGTCTGTTCCAGAAAGAGGCTTTTTGTGGTGGGGCCTCGGTGGTTCTCATGAACTCTTCCGCGGCCCTGAGCTGTGGGATCATGGAGAACCTGCGTTCTCTAAATCTGTAAACCTGTGATACAGGAAAACTCAGCTTTTTAGCCCATAACACTTTCTTCCCACATTCTAGGAAGGAAGTGAAACATGTAGGCAGCTCAAGGTGGAATCTGCCTTGAGAAGGGAACACATTGTTAGCAAATGTTCTTCATGAAGTGCTCCAGCAGCATCGTATGCGGATCACTTTTTGATGATTTTAGAGCTGACCTTTTGGAAAACACAGTTCTTGTGCTGAAAATGCAGACCAGGTGCGCTTTGCAGCTGTAGAAGCATGAGATAGAAATCTGATCAGTTTGTCAGGAGGACCTTGGTGTCTCTTCCGTTACTCCTGGCTCCCTCAGGCCAGCTGTGTCATTGCCTCTCTGATCAGCCAGCAGACACCCCTCTCCCATCTATAAGTCATCCTCTTAGTAAACAACATGGCCCCAGCTGCCCATCTGGTGGCCTTAGCTCTTGGCTAATCTTAGAACACTCCTGGGTCACCAACTGGAGCTTACACAGCCTCTGTGTCCTTCTTAAGCACTTTCTCATTCGATTGGAGGAGGAAATTCCTCCTTGTGGACTCATTCTGAATCGAGGAGCCCAAGAACACAAACAACAAGGTACACTTAGGAGATAAGTAGGCTGGAAAAGCCAGAGAGAAGGCAGCCTTCCAAGTTAGCAATTTTGAGTATTCTCATCTGCTTGTAGATGTATGCTATACTTGTATTTAACAGGATTTCCCAGTAGTGTGGATATTTCTAGATTATTCCACTGCTTTTATGAGAAGCATTGTAAAATACCCCTTTCATGGCACATTGTATGAGGGATGATGTTCTTCTCCTGTGTAGAATAAATTTTCATGACAGGTATGGACACCTGGCACAGAACAGATGCATGGAAATTGTTTAATGAAAGAATGAATAAGGAAAGTATGTCTTTGAACTTTTACAGCAACTGACATCCTACTATAATGGGGACTCTTGACCCCGACGTGGCTTGTTGTTTGACTCTAGCTGACCCAGCCTGACCACCTAACATCTCCTAGAAGACTTCCTGTCGTTCATTCATTCATTCATCAAATATTTACTGCACAAAGTACCTTGAGAGGATCTTGGGATACAGCAGTGAACAAAACATTATAAACTCATGGAGGTTATATTCTAGTGGGAGGAGGCTGATGATAAGCAAACGATCATAGAAATAAAAATTTTGACAGGTGGTGATGAATTCTATGTAGAAAAATAAAGTTGGGTAAGGGGGATGAGATAGAGTAGGGATGAGGTAGTATTTTTTCTAGGGTTGTCTGGAAAGGTGTCTCTCATAAGGTGATTTTTGAGCATGGGCCTGAAAGAAGTGAGGGAGACAGCCACGTGGATATCCGGGAGAAGAGAATTTCAGGGAAAAAGAAGAGGAGCAAAGATCATGATGCAGATGGAAGTGTGGGATGTTTGAGGAACATGATGAGGTAGAGCGAGTGAAAGGGGAAGGCGGGGCAGAAGCCCAGAGAGGTGGTGGTGGTGGGCGTGGGCCAACTCTGAGGGCCTTACAGGTCACTGGAAGCACTTTGGGAGCCATTAGAAGGCTTGGGTGGAGGACAGCCTGGTCAGAAGTGTTTTAAGAAGATTACTCAGTTGCGTTGAGGATAGGCTCTAGGGGGACAGGAGCAACAGCAGGGAGACTGTTAGGAGGTAGTACACTTCCCCAGGTGAGAGATAGGCCTTTTGTGGTGAGACTGTTTAGAGCTCCCAAGGCTGCAAGAATGTCCAGTGGGCCAGAACGTGCTGCTCTATTTGTGTGTGAATTTCAAGCTCAGAATATAAACACTGGTCTGGCCTTGGAGAGGGAGTTGGAAAGGGCTTCCGTGGGCCCCAGCTCTTGCCCGTCTGCCTTTCCAAGGGCCCTCACTGTGGAGCATCACAGGGCACAGACCCCAGGGAAGCCACATAGCATCTGAGTGTCAGCAGCACTCAGCACACCTGCGATTACAGCGGGACCCTGAGCACGTTGTCCTCCTCCGTCCGTTCTCCCCCGTCTTGTCACCAGCTGTAGGGAAGCCAGTCCACTGAGGAGCAGGAGATTCTCACCTGACATTAATCACACATGGCCTCCGCGAGCCACAGTTCCCCCTTCCCTTCTTGTTGCGATAAATTGGGGTTTCTCTTTTCTTAAAATTCAGGTATAATTTACATATAACATCAGGTAAGTTTAAGGTGTCCCATGTGTTGATTTGATACATCAATATATCACCATATGATCACTACCAAAGCATTAGCTACCACAGCATTGAAGATCTACTCTCTTCGCAATTTTGAAGCATGTAATACAGTATTATGGTTTACTGTAATCACTATGATGTGCATCAGATCTCAGGAACTTATTTATCTTCTACTTTCATTTCTGGTGCTGGGTGTGCCTTTAGCACGTAGGCTTCCTGAAGGGTGGGAATCTTCTCTGTTGTACTCACCACTATATCCCCAGCTCCTAGCACAGCGGTTCTCAACCTTCCTAATGCCTCAATCCCTTAATACAGTTCCTCATGTTGTGGTGACCCCCAACTAAAAAATTATTTTCGTTGCTACTCTATAACTGTAATTTTGCTACTGTTATGAATCGTAATGTAAGTATCTTTTTGTTTTCCGATGGTCTTAGGTGACCCCTGTGAAAGGGTCGTTCGACCCCCAAAGGGGTTGTGACCCACAGGTTGAGAACCGCTGTCTAGCACAATATCTCACACATAGTAGGTACCAATAAATGTTTATTGACTGGGATGCAGTCTCCTTTGGAACTGAAGTCTGCATGGCCCTTGCTTGTGTGAAAATGAATAAAAGAAATCTCATTCAAAGTGGAGTCCGGAAGCCATGAAGGGGAAGCCCTCATGCACAGCAAGCTAACGTTGCCTGAAGCCAATGAGAAGCCACCACCACTTTGAACTCTCATTTTCCTCCAATGAACTTTTATTCAAAACAACCCCTCCCAACTTCCTCCTTTCTTCTATAAAAGAACAGCTCTTCTGTGTTTTTAGGACTTGTCTATGTTTCACCATATCTTGCTTGTCCCGAATTGCAACCCTTCTGCTATTCCTGAATAAACTTGATTTTGCTGGCTGAATCATTTACCTTTTCATTTTAAAAAGGTTGACGTATATTCTCCCCAGTTGACATTGCCCAGTCTTGTGAGTTATCCCCAGATTGCTACCTAGAAAGAGTTAATGTTTTCTTTCTTAAATCCTTTCCAGAACAAGGCACATAAATAGATAAATAAACAAGTTAATGATTCAGGCACTTGAGAGAGGTTGCTTCCATAAGTAACAAATTTTGATGCTTGATTGAAATTGTACCTCATTTAGAATTGGAGTGGGAAAGAGAGGTAAATTCATTACCGAGAAAAAAAGGATCATATTAAACTTGGAATTGGTTTTCCTTCTCCTCTCTGTTCAAGTGCAGGGAGTCACTTAATCAGATGCATCTCTCAATGTGGGCACTTGCTGGAGGGATAGAAATGAAACCTCACTAACAATAAGAAGGAATTCCTCCTAAGAACAAATAGGAGATGTGGCTGCCTTGCTGTTTGTTACACAGCAATCATCTTATTACCTGGAGGCAGCAAATAGGGATTTTCATGGTGGGTATGAGCTGAAATATTCTAACATTACTGTTTGACTTAAAAGGCATACTGTTGTATTATGTAATTTATTGACACATTTGTATCATTTTCCTACAGAACAAATGTTGGTAATTATATCTGTAAGAAATTGCAAGTTATAGCCACTAGCTTGGTAGCTCAGCTCTATAACTAGAATGCATTATAATGCTCCGATGAAAGAACATTCCACATTTATAAAAATTTCAGGATGTAGTTCTGCTCTCTGAAAGATTAATGTGGTACCTTATATGTAAAATAAGGGGTCTTGCCTCATATTTACCACATTTATCTCTCTTATGAACAGATATTTGCTGATTCCTGTAATATGTAAAGAAGTGCCCTTTTTAAGCAGGCTTTTCAAAGGAAAATTTCTATTGTATGATGTAAGATCTATAGAAAAGCAATTATAGAAAAACAATTGTTTATTGTCTTTTAATATTATTTGATAAACATCAGAATAAACTAGATTAATTTTTGATAACTTTGATCTGGACATAATATATTTCACATATACTTTGCAAGTTAACTTTTAAAATAGACTTAATCATTCTCGGTAAGGAATTTCAGTTGTTTAATTCTTTCTTTCTTTCTCTCTCCCAATAGTGTGCTTAATTACTAACTTACAGATGATTATAAAGCATTGAACTCTAAGTTATAAAGGCCTAGGGAGAAGCTAACCTGTATTCTCCACACGTCTCCTCTCCTCCAAACTCTTATTTTGCTGTCTCTAGGCATTTGCATCTTGTTAGAGTCCAAACAATATATTAATTCTGCAACCTTCTTAGCCAATTGCATTGACTAATTAATTGACTCAGTCATTCGGCAAACATGCATCATGTCTCCTGTGTTTCGATCACAGAAGTAGAGATGGAGAGATGAAAAAGCTCTATGAAACAGGAATCTTACCTTTTTAAAATACCTTTTTTTTTGGGGGGGGGGTGAGAACATTTAAGACCTAGTCTCTTAACAACTTTCAACTTTCAAGTATATAATACAGAATGGTTACCTATAGTTACCATGCTATATATCAGATCTACAGAATTTATTCATCTTATAGCTGAAAGTTTGTACCCTTTGATTGATATCACTTCACCCTCCCCCATTCCCCTGCCCAGATGCGGGCCACCACCAATCTACTCTCTGTTTCTATGAGTACAGCTTGTTTTTTAGATTCCACATATAAGTGAGACCATACAGTATTTGTCTTTCTGTCTGATTTATTACACTTAGCATAATGCTATCAAGGTTCATCCGTGTTGTCACATATGGCAGGATTTCCTTCTTTTTTTTATGGCTAAATAATATTCTAATATATATCACAAATCATATTCTAATGTGTATATATGATATACATAATAATACATAATGATATCTATATCTATATTTATATCTGTGGGAGCTGAGGTGTCAGGGCCTCCCAGGGTCAGGAAATGTTCACAGGCTTTGGAGACCAGCAGCCCTGACTCCTCCAGGCCCAGGTGGGACTGCAAGGAAAACAACTTGTTTATGTGAGTTGCTCTTAGTGCGCATGTGTGCTGGCACCATGACACTATTGTTATTGTGTTATAAAAACCCCAGCTCTGCTTAATGGGGTTGGGTTCTGTGTTGTGCTGCTCTGCTGCTGGGTTCTGAGTTCTGCCTCTGCTGCTGCTGGTCTGTCTTTGCTGAATAAAGTGTTGCTGCATTCATGTCAGAGACTCTGGAAGGCTTTTTTCCCTTGGGGCACCTCACTGCCGAAGCCGCCCCTCCTTGAAACACTTGGACCCGACAATACCAATATCTATACTATCTATATATCACATTTTCTTTAGCCAGTTAGTCATTGTTGGACATTTAGGTTGATTGTGTATTTTGGATATTGTGAATAATGCTGCAATGAACATGGGGGTACAGATATTTCTTCAAGATAGAGGTTTCATTTAGAGGAGTCTTAACTGTAAAGAGTCTATAGATCAATATTTTCAAAGTGTGGTTTCCCATATGGACATTTTGTGTGTGTGTGTCTGTACGTGTGCATGCATTGTACACATGCTGATGGCCCTTCAATATGCTAGAGTAGGAAATGGATATTCAGGATGATTTAAATAAGATAAAAAGACTTTATTTGTTTGGAGTAGTTGTACATATGCAGAAAAATTGTGCAGAGAGTACAGAGTTCCCATACGCTCTCCTCCTCCATCCCCCACCCTACTCTATTATTATTAATGTTTTGTATTGGTGTAGTACATTTGTTACAATATTTTTCTTGTGATGAGAACTTTTAAGATTTACTCTTTCAGCAATTATCAAATACACAATACATTATTATTAACTATAGTTACCATGCTGTACATCACAACCCCAGGACTTATTTATTTTATAATCGGAAGTTTGTACCTTTTGACTCCCTTCAGCTCATTTCTTTTTATCATTGAATAATAAATATTGCATTGCCTGGATGTGCTATGGCTTGTTTAGTTATTCGCCTACTGAAGGACATCTTGGCTGCTCCTAAGTTTTGGCATTTATGAATAAAGCTTCTGTAAACATTCATATGCAGATTTTTATGTGGATATGTATTATATTCATTTGAGTAACTACTAAGGAACACAATTGCTGGATCATATGGTAAGGTTTAGGTTTGCAGAAACCGCCAAACTGTCTTCCAAAACATTTTACCTTGCTACCATCAGTGGATGAGAGTTCCTGTTGTTCCACATCCTCACCAGCATTTGGTGTTGTCAGCATTTTGGATTTTAGCTATTTAATAGGTGTGTAGTGGTATCTCTTTGTAGGATAATCTTTTAACAAAGTAACTTAGGCTTTGTGAGCCTGATAAATGCCCTGCACAGATAGGCAGGAGTAGGAAGCAGTGACATTCTGAGTCTTGAATGTTTCAGAAAATAATTTTCTTCATAATCATTTTTACTGTAGCTGTTTTCAGTCATGTGTCAGACATGGCGAGAGAGCTCTCTGAGGCCCCCTCATCANACTCTCTTCGCAATTTTGAAGCATGTAATACAGTATTATGGTTTACTGTAATCACTATGATGTGCATCAGATCTCAGGAACTTATTTATCTTCTAGTTGCAAGCTTGTGCCCTTTAACATCATCTTTCCATTTTCCCCACCCCCAGGCCCTGGTAACCACCATTTCTAAGTGAGATCATACATATTTGTTTTTCTCTGTCTGATTTCACTTAGCATAATACCTCAAGAGCTATCCATGTTGTCACAAGTGTCAGGATTTCCATCTTTCTCATGGCTGGATAATATCCCATTATATATACACACCACTTCTTCGCTCATTCATTCATCTGTTGATGGATGCTTAAGTTGTTTCCATGTCTTGACTATTTGTGAATAATGCTGCAGTAAACATGGGAATGCAGATCTCTTTTCGATATCCTGTTTTCATTTCCTTTGCATATATACCCACAGTTGGGATTGCTGGATCATACGGTTGTTATTTTTAATTTTTTGAGGAACCTGCATACTGTTTTCCATAGTGGCTGCACCAATTTACATCCCCACAAACAGTGCACAAGGGTTCCCTTTTCTGTACATCCTTGCCAACACTTGTTATGTTGTGTCATCTTGATGATAGCCATTCTTCCAGGTGTGAGGTGGAGTTGGGCCTTTCCTGGCCATGATTTCAACTAAATTGACTGGGACACTGCTTTCTTTAGACGTCTCTGGATCTGGACTCACCTGGTTCACTTAGCTGGTGGAAGTGTGGCCCTTGAGTGTTGACCCTTCCAACCCTATGTCTTTACAGTGCTTCATCTTTACTATTTGGATTCTGTGTTGGTTAATTATTGCAGCATTAACAAATGACCACACACTGAGTGCCTTAGAACAACACCCATTGATTAGGTCTATAGGCCAGAAGTCTGATGGGCTCAGTTGGGCTCTAGGCTCAGGGAATCTCAAAGCTGCAATGAAGGTGTTGGCCAGGCTGAGCTTTTATTTGGAGTTTGGGGAAGAATCTATTTCCAAAGTCATTCAGGTTGGTGGTAGAATTCAGTTAATTTGTGGTTGTAGAAGTAAAGTCCCTATTTTCTTGGCTGTTGGCTGCGAGCTACTCTTTGTTTCTAGAGGCCACCCACATTCCTTGTCATCCCCCCTCCATCTTTAAGCCAGCAGTGGTGCATTGAATCCTTCTTATGCTTTGGCTCTCTCTGACGTCCCATCTGCCACCAGCTGGAGAAGGATCTCTCCTTTCAAGGTCTCATGTGATTGTTTGACCCACCTGGGTAATCCAGGACAATCTCCCTATCTGAAGGTGAACTGCGCCATGTAGCGTATCATAAGCATGGGCGCACTCTCTCATCATACTGGTAGGTTCTGGGGATTAGGGCAGGTCATCATTAGGGGCCATTTTTGAAATTCTGCCTACTCGGACAGATTCTTTCACTTTCTATGTCAGCAGTATTTGCAGACCTGTCTTTGCCCTCGTGACTGGTGTACCTTGGCAATTACTACAATGTGCTTTTATTTCTAGGACCTGAGTTCCACCCTTTTTAGAGAGACGGTTGTCATTTTGAAGTCACTTGGTGCCCCAGAACCCAGCATAGAGATCAGAAATCAGTGTTTAATGTTTTTGTTTGACTCTGAATGTCAGGGAACCAAGGAAATTATGGCCTATTATATCATTATATGATCATTAAAGCCTCTCATTAAAGCTAAAATTATGAGGGCTGAGATGTTCAAGGCACTTTTTAGGTTTGATTTGAAGTCTCCTGAATCATAAATTGGGAAGTAACCTCTAATGTTGCCATGCTTCTGTTTTTATCCATTACAGCCAACTTCCTGGTAACGTACCGGATGAGTCTTTCTACTTCTGCCAGAGCCTCCCATGATCGGGAGCTTGAAACCTTACAAGGTAGTCTATTCCATTCTTGGACAGGTCTATCTGTTAAAACATTCTTTTATTAGCCCATATTGGCTTCCTTCTTTCACCCAGTGTACCCATTATGGCCTATAGCCACACCAAATGCCTCCTTTCTCTCTCTCTCTGTCTCTCTGTGTCTCTCTCTCTCTCTCTTTTTTTTTTTTTTAAGATTTTTATTGGGGAATTCAGGAAGGGGAACAGTGTTGGGGAACTGGGGAAGGGGAACAGCCAAGTTGTTATCCTTCAGTCATAGTTGTGGAGGTCTCAGCTAGCTCAGCTCCAAGTCCAGTTGCCATCTCGCTGCCCGTTTGCAGCTCAGCTCATGGTGCGGTGTTCAATCTTAGCTGCGGGGGGGGCACAGCCCACCATCGCATGCGGGAGTCAAACCAGCTTCCTTGTTGTTAGGAGCACGTGCTCTCACCAGCTGAGCCATCCTGCTGCCTGTGGGCAGCTCAGTGGCAGCTCAGCTCGGGCCAGCTCACTGGCCCATGTAGGAATCGAATTGGCGACCCTATTGCTCAGAGCTTGTGCTCTTAACCAACTGAGCCACTCGGCCGGCCCCACCTTTTTTATCTTTTTAAAAAGGATGGTTATTCAGATGTTTAGAGGCAGATATCAAGTCTCGGATCATCTCTTCTCCAGCTAGACTCCAGCATTGCCAGGGAACCTGGCTTTCATTTCAGTAACGTAAATGAAAACGTTACTTTCATTTCTGGTGCTGGGTGTGCCTTTAGCACGTAGGCTTCCTGAAGGGTGGGAATCTTCTCTGTTGTACTCACCACTATATCCCCAGCTC
>NW_017732127.1:680093-681023 GCF_001890085.2 Hipposideros armiger | reverse complement strand
GGTAGCCACTATCCACATGTGTCTATTGAGCATTAGAATGTAGCTAGTGTGACTGAGGGACTGTCTTTTACATTTTATTTTGTTTTAATTAATGTAAATAGCCCCATGTGGCTGGCTAGTGGTGAGACATGTAGGGGGGAGTACACAGACTGCCTGTTGAGTGCTCACTATTTCCTTTGGCAGAATCGTAGAGATTTATGGGAGGTGGAACTACACTAAATCCAAAAAGCTATTATCTTTCATCGTGGAGTTTGAGATGACTACTTAAAAATGTTTCTTGATCTGATTTTCTGTGTCAAGTCTGGCCCAATCTGGTTCTCAAGAAGTTTCTAAATAATATACAGGAGTTGTGAGGAATATGAAGTTCCAATCTTTCCGTTGGCATGCTCTGTGGCCCAGGACACAGAACTGAACAATTCTGAGCTTCAGTTTCCCACAGTAATGAGAAGCGTGGCGAGTACACTGTCAGGATATCTAGCTTCCTTGGGGGAGGTGACCTGAACAGAGCCATTGAATGAATTACCTCTGCTCTGGAGAAGTCTGATTGGAAACCAGAGAAGTCAGGTGACTGCCAAGTGTATTAGGGTTGCCTATGTTATGCTGTGGCACCAAATTCACCCTGAAATCTCAGGGCCTTAACACCCAAAAGGCTCAGTTCTTGATCCTTCAAAATGTAATGCAATTGGGCAACTGTTCAGGGCATTTGTCCTTCTTGCAGTTGCTCAGTGATCCTGGCTGTTTCAGTTTTGTTCCTTCATTATTGAAGCCACCAAGATCTGTGCAGTAGAGAAACAGAGAGCACTGGAGGGTGGCACACCAGTTCTTAAATGTTTAGACTCAGAAATGACACAGCCTTTTCTGCTCACTCTTTATTGGCCAGTGCTTGACCTTGGCCCTGACCATGTGAGGGCTGGGGAATGTGGAGAAGCC
>NW_017732127.1:674124-678222 GCF_001890085.2 Hipposideros armiger | reverse complement strand
TTGAAATGATATCTAATAATTCCAGCTTAACTGATCACTACATCTAGATTGAAAATATTTATTTTTTGAATTTATTTATTGAAAAAAATTCACATTCGTGTGGACTTGTGCATTTCAAACCCGTGTTGTTCAAGGGTCAGCTGTATGTTTGAGTTAACTAATGATGGCAAGAAACATTACATATAACAAGTGCCTCACAAGGAAACTAGGAAGGTTCCTGAAGATTCAGGGAGGGTTAGGGCTTGAGCTGGGCATGAGAGGGTCTGTTGCATCCTGCACGACAAGGGCAGTGAGAGAATGAGAGGGGGCAGCAAAGGGTTAAAAAAGAAAAGAAACTGCAGCCAAGAGTTAAATGAGACTGGGGCCAAGGGTCTGCAGCCTCACAGGACTGAGAGCCCTGAATCGGGCCGACACGCCGCTTTTATTTCTCCATATACCTGGAAGTAGCATTGTTCTCTCCACAGTCTGTGAGTCTCATTCCTGAGAACTTGCTCAAGCCAGATTACCCATGCCTGCAAACTGCTATTACCGAGAGAGTCCGAGTCCGTCTGCAGAGATAAGACAGATGTCCTGCCTTCACACACCAATACGCATAGGACCCCCAGGAGATAAGATTATTATGCTGAGGACAGATACTCTCACATCATCAGGTCACTTCCCAAGCAGGTTGCCGGAAGAAATGTAGCTACAGAGGTAGAAGACCTCCAGTCTCTTTGGGGGCGAGGGAGGACCTATGCCCACCTCCATCAGCCACGAGATTTCTCCTGATGGCCCCCATGTGACTGAGCCTGTCTTAGGTTGTTTCTTCCTCGAGGAATCTTACCCGTCATTGGCTAAGCAGCCATCTTTTGGGGCCGAACAGTGAGACACAAGGTGTATGAGCAGTGTCCTCAAAAGGGTCAGTTTAAGGGTAAGCGCAGTGAGGGGGGGGGGACAGACAGCTGGACAGCTGCATGGCAACAAGGGTCAATAGGATTGGGTCAAATCTACATTTCCCAAAATCTTTTTTTTTGAGATGTTCATAGATGTTCTGTGAATAACAAGTTTGAGAACTGCTGCACTTATTTCCTTGTCTTGTAAAGTCACATTAGCATATTCAAAGCTTTGAGAAGTCCTGAAGTTAAAAGAAAATCTATTTAATTATTAATTATGTGACTATGTTTAACTCAAAATTTCCCCAAAGTATTTGGCCATGGAGCCCTCTTTGTATGTATTAGCTTTGCGTATCCTATTGAAAGTGTCAGTGTTTCATTTAATAGGTTTTGGGAAGCACGAAGTTAGCTGGAAAGCAGAGGATGGCAAGGATGAGAGAGATTCTATAGTCCACTTAGCTCTGTGTGTGACAATATGTCCAATGAGCTTTCCCTGACTTGGGGTTAGAGCACAAAGGTGACAATAAGACTGTTAGGAGGTAGTACACTTCCCCAGGTGAGAGATAGGAATAATAAGAGATGTTAAACTCCTTACTTCTTAGGCTTGAGGAGGTGCCAGCGTTGGGACCAACCCCCTCCCTGCAGGTCTTACTGAAAGGTGACAGTTCAAAGGAGTGACCCTACCACCAACCACCCCCCAATGCTACCTCCTCCTGCTCCTGCCCCTGGGACTGTAAAAACATGATTGGAAGAAGTATGTGGGGGTTCAGCAGCTTTTGGGGGAGGGCTGTGTTCATGAGAGAGGGAAAGAGAGGCAGTAAGTGCTTCTCCTCCCCAAAGTCACGGGAGGGACTCAAGAGGATCACTTGCAAAGCTGGGGGCATCTACAGTAAGGGAGATTGGTGTTGTCTTTGACAGTAGGATGTCCCTTAGCCACTCGACTTGCTGTCCCACCTCTGTGCTCCCTGAGCAGAGGAGAAGGACATTGGAGAAGATGAAGAGGGGTCTGCAGTGAGGGCAAGCTCTGCGAATTTTCCGTTAATCTATTGGGTTACTGAGAATGTAACTGAGCTAGAGCTGAGCTGCCCATGAGGCCGGGGGCTCCTGGCGAACTGTGGATGAGGCTCCAGAGATGGAGGGAAAGGTAGACACACAGCTGAATCTTCTGTGTCTTGGAATGGTGTGGAGGGGAGATCCCAGCAGAACCCTTCAAGGAGTGCATTAATGCTAAGCGTCAAGGCACCTGTCTTCTAGAGGCCTCAGTGGCCAGTTAAGGTCAGGGAGATAAGCAAGGAAAAAGGAGCCACAATCCTGCACCCCTGTGGCTTCTCCCTGGCCCTAATCTGGAGAAGCCAAGTCAGAAAGGAGGGCCAGATGTGGAAGGAACCCTTCTACACTGTGCTGCTGGAGTCATAGGCTTTGACTGGAGCTTGAGGTTAACTCTTTAATTGATTAGGACTGAGTCTTAAATACCCACATGAACCTGTTATAGTATCTGCAAGTGACCAGAAAATTATGGAATTTAGATATATAGTAGAAAAGCAGAGTTTGAAAAACACATTTGGGACCAGTTTTTGAGAAAAAAACAACAAAAAAACCCAAACCAAATCCCATGCCATGCTTATAGCCCAATGAGACGGGATTTTTAATGGATGTGTTGCATCTGCTTTATTATCATCTCTGCGAAGTGTTTCCATGTTAACCAGGACTCATGATGTGGTTGTCATCTTTTTGCTTGACTCTCTCAATGTATCAGTTTTAGGTTCCAGTGTGTTTCCATTTTGGGCATTAGTTTAGGGCTGTATTGTCCTGGAGGGACCTAGGAGAATGACAGAAGTCTTGACTTACTCTTAGTGTAGATGGGATTGT
This sequence comes from Hipposideros armiger, assembly GCF_001890085.2. Classification (NCBI taxonomy): domain Eukaryota; kingdom Metazoa; phylum Chordata; class Mammalia; order Chiroptera; family Hipposideridae; genus Hipposideros; species Hipposideros armiger. Next base: position 675,481 of record NW_017732127.1, on the reverse strand, counting down.
TTTCCTTGGGAGCCCAGACTGTGATGCATATACATTTTTAAATTAAAAATTAAATTATATATTTCACAAATGCATACAGAATAGATAATAACAAACACCATGAGCTGCCTGCCACCCAGTTTGAGAAGGAGCACATTAGCAAATATGTTAAAAAGTGTTACCAACATGCAAGCCTCCTGTGGATACCCATCCCTCCCTCTTTCTCTTCTCTAACATCACCTGCGCTCCTAAATTTGGTGTTACAGATGCACGTTAATTTTCTTTGAGGAGGAGAACTTTTCCAGGCAACTGTATCCAGTTAAGTAGAGGAGAGCTCAAAATACCACTTCCTGACTGTAATATAATCGCTTATCCTCCCAGGGGTTGGGGTCAGGAGGCCGCCAAGGTGGTTTTCTTGGCTGACCTTCCCTTTTTCCATTGTGCTGACCCCACAAGGATTTGTGTGGAAGGACAAAGGTTGACTAAAGCTTTTTGAGTTGCTGATGCAGCAGAATCTTCCAGCAAAGTGACCCCTGATGGCTCATAACAGACTGGGAGTGCTGGTTGGTGCCCTCTGCCGCGTATGGCATGTCTCACTGAGATGGGTGGCTGTGTGTGTGTGTGTGTGTGTGTGTGTGTGTGTGTGTGTGTGTGTGTGTGTGTGGTGTCATTGGCTGGCGTGTTCTGAGGCTTCATCACTCAGGCAGGGCTACAGTGCCTGCTGGACAAGGCTCCTCAACGTAGATGTCTCCCTAGGCTCCTGACAGAGTCTGGGTAGTCAGGAAACCCACAAGCATCATCTCTATATTATCTCCAAGCACATGTATGAGCTTTTCTTGATCAGAGGTAGGTTTGTTATCACAGCCCTCCATTCCTATCCCTGGTGGAATAGTGCACTAATTACCAAGTTTCCTTTTATCTCAAGTTTCTGTCCTCAAATGCTGTAATCCAGGTAGCTAAGAGGATGCAAATTGGTTGCAATCGGATTTCCTGAAATATTCTAGGTATTCCACTAAAAAAGGGATTTCATGGAAGATTCAGGCTTAAATAAATCCCCTCCTTTTTTTTTTTTTCAAATGGCAGGACTTCACAGAGCCTTCACTATACTAATGTTTATCGTGATTCTTCAAGAGTGAAATATATATGTGGTGATTATCAAGGTCATTTGACATGAAATTAAAAAAAATGAAGCCTCTCATGAAATGATGGGTTCAGGACACACTTTGGTATCTGCTGGAATGTAATATTTGATTTTCTGTGCATTTTTCACTTTGTTGCACTTGTTTTCTAAATGGCTGCTACTACTGGCAACAAGGAACTCTGTGTGTGTGTGTGTGTGTGTGTGTGTGTGTGTGTGTGAGAGAGAGAGAGAGAGAGA
>NW_017732127.1:665103-670599 GCF_001890085.2 Hipposideros armiger | reverse complement strand
TTAGTCATGTGCTTGTTAAATTATTTACGAATTGCCCTGCGGTCTAATGAGATGTATGTTAGTGCAAAGGCAAACCTGCTGATTTTCCACATCCGATTACTGAAGAGCATTTTAACACCAGAAATATACTTTATAAATACATGTAGTTCTACACACCAGGGAGAACACAACATGATGCAGGTTTGTTGTCTCTGGAAAACCTTCCCCAGCCCCACTGTGTAGAATTCCGACTTAGGGTCATCTGGCTGGTGTTGTCTTGATGAGGATTTATTAGTGGGTGCCCAGGCAGAGCTAGGCATCGATATTTGTTTCTTTGGCTAAGGCCCTCGGGACAGAATTACAAGAGTCTTCCAGTTCACATGGGAGCTAAGTCATTGATTGACATATGTTTATTTATAGCCATAGCAGTGGACCTTATTTTATTTTTTGATTATCTGTGTCTCTAGGCTGATATGTCTGCAAGATATGGCTTTCCTCTATATTGTTTCTTTTTATAGCTGCTTTGATTTCACTAGGATGCAAATAATATTTCCCAAGCCTCAGTCATTTCCCTTTCAGTAGTTTTAAGACTTTTGCTTATCTAATCATTGATATTTCATACCTCTTTGAAAATGGATAACATGTTTGTAAAATACCCATGTCTACCATGACTCCTCTGCCCTTTGCCCCATTTCCTCATGAGTGATGGGGGCGGATTTTATGACTTGGGAAAGTTCCAGTACATATGTTGTGTGTTGTATTCTATTTTGGTGAGGAATATTATTTTGAAACATGCTCCAATATGTGCCCTAGACTTTCCTAAGATCCCTTCTCATAGCTAGTGTGGAAACAGATACTGAGCACTTGATCTAAGTAAATTCTTTAAAGAGATTGATAAAGGGTTGTAGGAGAAAGTTTTGCACTGATTATTAAAAAGGTCTTTTAATATATTCCCTTAAGGAAAAGCACTTATCCTTAAGCTCTGAAGGTTTCATCAGAAATGTTCTCTTTCAGGGAGGACAGAGTAAACTGTCTCCAGTGAGTCTGAAGGCCTACTGCCTATCCTTAAACTCAGAAGCTTATTCTGAAACACATTTCTCATGGTCCATAGGGGTGTGTGCAGGCTCCGTACAGGCACATGGATTCTTTATACCCAACACATTTTAAAATTCACATCCTCTTACTTTACCCTGTGCCACAGTTTACATTTGTATCNAGAGAGAGAGACAGAGAGAGAGACAGAGAGAGAGACAGAGAGAGAGAATAAATTGGATCTTCCACAAACTGGTTAATCAGCCTATCTGTCTGTAAATTATAGAAAGCTCATTAAAGACATATTTTTTCAAAAATAATTTTTTTCCTAATACCATGTCTTCTACATTCTCCAGATCTCTTTTGTGCCAAAATAGATTAAATGTTAATAACATTACAGAATGTAGAACTGCAAGAGGAAGTTAGAAAAAGGCCTGTTTGTTTTTCCATTGCAACCTTTCCCAGGAGTGTCCATCTTCGGATGAACCATCTTGCTAATGGTCAAGTGCTTTTGACAGATTTACAGTTGTTTCTGCTTCTGGGATGAGGAGACTGCAGGAGAATTCTTGTCGGTACAGGCACCTTAGCAGATACAAAGCAAAGTGACAGAAAATAAAAAGAGGGGGGCATTTGTGTATTTTAGAGTTGGTAGCATTGAACAGAAGCAGGGCAGGAAACAGAAATCATATTTATTAGCACTGGAACAGAGTTTGGCTGCTCTCTTGTCTTTGACATTTCAGCGACCTGGCTGACTGGGGGTGTCTGACCTGGGCAGGCTGATTGTAAGTCATGAGCCCCATTCTTTCTCTGTGTTTGTAGAACTTAGTTGTTATGTTTATTGAGGTTTTGATTAGCAAATTATCTACCTGAGAGATAGCTGCAAGCACCTATCTTTTTAGTAGCGTTTATTTTCAAATTTTTAATAGCATTATTATTTTTAACAGCAGCTATTAAACATCATTTTTCTACAGCTTTTGAAGCTGAACTGAAGTGAGTAAAAAAGTGGTGAGTTCAGTGTAGTTGTATGTGAGACCACTGACACGATGTCTGACGCAAAGGGAAGTGACATCTTTGATCATGTCGGCGGCCAGAGTGTCCTGGTGGTTTTGCTGATTTTCATGATGAGTTTATATTAGTTTATTATTCTAAATGCTCATCTTTCATGTGGCCCTAAAATTTGGTGCCAGGGCCCCATAGTACAGCATTTGGAATACTTTTCTTTCCTTCCACTTCTGTTTACCTAATATGACATCCTGCGGGCTTCTGCCATGGGTCACAGCAGGGCTACTTGAGAGGACTGTTGAGATGGTCAGAGACCTGAGCATAACTTTCTCCTGTCATTTAAAAATACCCATCTGTGTTAGTGGGGATGAGTTCCAGCTGAGAGGGAAATGGGGGACATTCTGATGGTTTGACAATCTATTCAGTCGCTTGTAGCCTGCTTAATTTCTGTCCCCACTTTCCTTTTATTGTTTTCTTTGTTATGCAACATAGCCAATGTCTAAAGTCATTTCCTCTTCATGGTCTTTGGCTAATTAGTCAAATGTTAATGGAGGTGATCCTGATGGTCCAGTATAAGGTTTGGGGAGTGGAGAAGAGATTTATCAGTGAGTGAGACAAGGTGCCTGCCTGTAGGAATCTCACTATCATGTGGGTAGGACCTCTGTGACTAGCCAGAGTGGTCTCCATGGAGAAAGTGAGTTTTCAGTTTGAAATGAAGTGGGGAGAATCATCCAAATATCAGGAAAGTGGAAGTGTTGAGTCTGATTTTTTTTTTTTTTAAACAGAGGTGTCCTTTTCTAAATTGTAGACATTCTGCTTACGGCTTCATTGATTTTTTTATCTTCTTCTGTAATCTCTTGTGCCCTAATCCATAGTTTTAAACAGTCAAATATTTCCGTTCACTGTTGATCAATTTCTATTAGGGTTTCAGTGGCATCCATGACTAAATTTGCATTTAAAGATGACTGAGTCAGTGGAGCTGTATGGAATTAATGTTAGCTCAGGACTAAATGCAGAATGAGGTGTTTCAAAGGGGCTCTGAACAAAATACTTTTATTTCTTTTAGTTCTGTCCTTTTGTGAACGGATGTGCTCATTCTGCGGCTGAGTTGAAGGGGAGCATATCACTGAGATGTTTGTGCATTCTTGATGCCAGTTATTTATTTGTATGTAAATTATGTAACTGTAATAGAATTGTAGGAGTACCTCCATGGTTAAGCATGCTTCTTTCAAAAGTAGGCAAAAGCAGTATATATTTTGATATAGCCAGATGTAAGACTAGTGATGCTAATAAGAAAAACTGTCAGAGTTAATAGCTTGGGATCTATTTCTGTTCTGGCTGTAACGAAATATTGGTGAAAATTTAGCCTCTGTTGTTCTTGATTGGAACCTGAATGAAAATTTATTTTAACCTGGCCTTCCATTGCTGTGCAGTAGGTGGTTAACCCATGGTAAGCTTCTAGTGAAGATATTTTGGTAAGATTTTTATCATTTTGGGGGTGCTAGATCCTTGAATTCCCCCCCCCCACCCCACAATACTCCAACCTATTCATGTCCCAAAGTCCTTCTGGTGTGTAGTCAGCCCTGGGAAGTCTCTTTACACTCCCCTGAGAAGTTTACTCATCCCCTTTCTCTGTGCTAGTTCATATTTTCATTGTTGTGCCTTCCAGAGAGTAATTTGGTGAAATCTCTTTCCCCCACTTAACTGATCAAGGGATCTTCTAGGACATCTGCTTTCCCTAGTCTGCAACCATGTGCCACAGAGGGAACACTCAGTAAATATTTGTTGCATTAAATGCGTTTGCCGAGCGCCTAACCACTATTGGTGTTTGAAGTTAACCAACTCCAGTGGCACTTTTAGCAGATTTCTGAGATGAGGAAAAAGGGGTTCATATTAAAATTCAAATTTCTACAAGTAGAGAGAAATATACTACAGATTGGGTTCAGCTTGCTCTAATTCCATTGAGATAGGCTTTTGCGGGTGGGGAGGGGAGAGAGGTGGTGATATCTTGATTTTGGGGAACAAGAGAAAAATTAGTAGTGTTTTTTAACAAAACCTGCTTGATTTGTTTTGGAAGTTGGCTTTTCAGTGACCTTTTATAATTCATTGCTAATGATCTTTTCCCCACAGGATTGTGACCACAGGTACAAATTTTACTTCCTGTTGATGATAATTTGGGTGACACCATTAGTATTCTCTTCCTTGCTCTGCTGAAAACAAACAGCATGTCAAATGAGAGAAATGGCAGGGGTTAGATGGGAAATAATGCTATTTGCTGCGCAAGCAGGGTTGCAAGAATCCCCGCTAACCAAATGCTTAGACAAAACATGCTTACAGTGGCTCTTGGGAGATATTCATAATCAGTCTATGGCACCATGTGGATTCAAGATATCATTGTTAATGCGAGAGTTTATTTCATTTTTTCGTGTTTTAAAACTCAGACGTAAAAAAACCCCCAACACCTCAGGCTTAGAGCTGACTATTCAGTTATTGCTATCAAACAACTTAGTGGTGTGTGTGTGTGTGAGTGAATTGAAACATTAACTAATGTTCCTTTAATCAGAGGTACAGAATAAGCCCCCATTATTTTGCCAGTTTAATGGCTTAGACATAGATTCATGGGTCACTGGAGCCAGGTGGGCTTACCTGGAAGAATATATAAGCAAAGAAGGTGGGCCAGGGAAGGGTTTGGCCACTCAAATGGCAGGCACCCTGGAGTGCCATATTTGGGAAAGTACATCTCCTTTCGCTACCGTCTGATGGCCACTGACTGTAGCTTCCAAGGGGCTCTGGAGACCCTGATGGTCAAGACCTTAGGCTAAAGTGTACAGCCTGGAAGAGATGCTTGGTGGTAGTCAGCATCGTGAGTAGGCAAAGTAGGTTTTTATAGCTCCATGGCCCTCAAATTTTAAAATCGTGCCTCTGGGTATAATTTAGTGAATGTATGCATAGGCTGTTGTTCACTGTTGATCAACATAGATATGTGCTCGTGCAAGGAGATAGTAATTCTTTGCTGTCGGATTATACATTAACATATTAATATATACATTATAGTATATATTATATATAATACTATATATTATATACATCATACATTATACAATACATACATTAATATATTAGAACCTGGTAAAAGGGTTTTTTTTTTTTTTTACCCTAAAAGATTTTTGAAGGTGTTTAAGAATCATTGGCCGGTAAGAGAGTTTGTACTCTCTTGGTTAAATTCACCTAATTTTTATATAAGCAGCCTTTGTGTGTGTGTGTGTGTGTGTGTGTGTCACATGGCACATGAGTGCCTGAATGGGAGCTGGAACTCAGGTCTTCTGATGCCTGGCCTAACATTCCTAATACTGCTTCACACTAGCTTGTTCTTTCTTTGCCTTTCTCTGGATGACCCGAGTCACATCTGGGTAGTGAGCGGCTATCCCCCAAGCACGCTCTTAGTGATTCAAGGTGGTATTTCCCATCTGTCTCTGAAATGGA
>NW_017732127.1:661898-663538 GCF_001890085.2 Hipposideros armiger | reverse complement strand
AGAACCAGACCACCAAAGGCCCTGCTCTCCCTGCCATGATCAGGGAGCCGCCTGCCATGCCAGGATGCCCCTGTAACAGCGTCTGATCCAGAGTCGCACCTTCTTTGCCATCTTTTCAACTTTTACAAACACAGCTCGTGTGGCTCTCGGGGGGGTGCGGGCACGATGTTCATGCTTGGGTTTAGGTTGCTTCCATATCTTGGCTGCTGTGAATAATGCTGCAATGAACCTGGGAGTGCAGATATCCCTTTGAAATACTGATTTCATATCCTTCAGATATGTACTCCAAAGTGGGATTTCTGGATCTATATCGTTTGTTTTATGTTTTGAGGAATATCCACACTGTTTCCATAGTGGCTGCACCAATTTACATTCCCACCAACAGTGCACCAGGGGTCATTTTTCCTTCATATCCTTGCCAACACTTGGTACTTTTTGTCTTTTTGATACTAGCCAGCTGAACAGAGTATTATATATATCAACCTTTCTCTTGTTAGGATATTAAAAACATTTACATGTCCTATCTTTCTGAGTAGCTTATAACCCCACATTTTACATTTGCTTTCATCCCCTGAACTTAGTAGAACCTACTGTAAATGACCTATATATACTTGTTGCCATTGATAAAGAACTATAATTGCTGAAAACATGGAGTTTGATTTGTTGGCATGTCCCACTAGCCCCCTCTCTGGCATTTGAAATGCTAAACACTTGGTGCTGTTGACCACCCTACAGACAGATTATAGTACCAATTGACATCTTTAAAAAAGAAAACTCTTTGTGCACTAATATTTTGTGAGTTACATGCAGTTGTAAAAAGCTTCACAGTTTTTTTGTGGAAAGCATCTGGTAAGGAATCCAGCAAATAAATATTCTTTGAAATTTTCAAACAGATGGGGTGCTGTTTTCAAAAATGTACCTGGTGGGAGCTCCCTGTAAATGAATGCCTTCCTCATGTGCAGGCCTTGTCAATGATGGCGGAGGCCTGGCAGCCCTCCTGGAGACAGCACAGAGCCACGAAAGGAGATGGCCTGGCAGGGTGCAAGTGATGTGCTGTTTTCACATTGGTGTGCTTAGCTTTAGGTCTGATTGGCTAGACTTCCCTCCTTCATTGTCCTCGTGAACTTCCTTAAAAAACAAAAACAAAACAAAAACAGCATTTCACAAGTTTGTTCTGTAGGCAGGAGATTGGCTCTGCAAAAAAGGGTTCTGTGGTCGAATATCTTTTGTCTTGGTGATCACCGCGCACATTAGCATGGAAAGAGCCCACGAAGCTTTATGGGAAGAAGAAACTGGTTTAAGTTCATTTAGCCTTCAAAGTGTCCCTTCTTTTTTAGACCAGGGACCCCTCTTTTCCATTACTTTTGAACATCCCATAGAATTATCCTTAAATTGAATATCCTGGATTTTGGGCAAATTGAAGTTTTATACATGGAATTTGGGTTTAAATAAACTGTGGTACTTACCTAGTAATAAGTTGGTAGTACTGGACTCCTTTCTAATGTGATTAGTTCCCTCTTCTATGTTTTTAAATGTAAATTCATGTGCTCATATATTGGTTTTCCTTTAATGATGTTATTGTTGTATTTGACTTGTCTGTGTATGGATAGCCTTCTAAACATCATTTTAAAAATCTGGAA
>NW_017732127.1:655353-660773 GCF_001890085.2 Hipposideros armiger | reverse complement strand
GTTGTATCTCATTGTGGTTTTGAATTATAATTTCCAAATGATTAGTGATGTTGAGCATCTTTTCATGTACTTCAGGACTGTTTTGAAGATCTTATGAGAATTATGGACTGCCTGCACAGAAAAGTGTACATATGTTCACCTTACATATTTTCATAACCACCAAGGGGAGGACATTGCAGGCCTCCTGAAGCCCATATGGGGAGCCACAGGCCCAAATTTACAGCCCTCCTTAGGGAAATAATATGGTAGGTAGCTTTCTCTAAGCCATTGCTGCAAAGAGAATGGACTGAATAGTTTTAACTTTTGTTAAGAAATGTGAGAAATTGACAGTTCTAAATTGAAATAAAAGTCTTTGGACATAGGGGCTTTCATTCTTAAGTATGTAGTTTTTGGGGTGAGAGAAAGGAAAAAAGGGAAGACAGTTCTGGGAACATGAGCAAGGCTGTGGTTCAGGCAAAGAAAATTGGTCTAAACATCAGAGCAGGGCAAATATTTGATATTTTTGGATGAACTCATTGGGGAGGTGAGAATCTGATGGCTTTTCTTATACTGGGAGCTCAAATCACAGTGGGAAAGGAGAAGCAGTATGTGAATTTTTTAAAGGAAAGATCCAAACAGGTCTAATACTTAGAAGGTCTAAATTGAGTGGACAACTGGAAGTCTAGGTGGGTAGCATCAAGGGAGCCTGAAAGCAAAGGTGGGAATGGCAACAGGACTGAAGATTCAGGGCCAAGAAGCTAATAACTGTCATGGATGGTGTCTGGAAATACTAGAGCAGGGCAGAAAACTTCTGCTTTACAGGCTCAACCAAATGGTGCTTTCTCCTTTTGGTTTGATGAGAAAAAATTTTCTTCATCAGTAATAGAACCTTGACATGGGACAGTCTTAATAATTGGCTGGGAGAAGTGCAATCATTGAAGAACTTGGCAACAAGGCCTTTGTGTTCTAAGAATGGGATCAAAATATAATCAGGCTCTGAGTGGGACCAACAGCCAGCTGGCTTAAGGTTGAGTTGGTCATCCACTGCCCTAAGGCTCGGCATAACCCATGACTAGAGAGAGGCTGGGTCACAGTGTGGGGCATGCCTAGTTCAGAGGCTCTGGCTGTAGGAATTGGAATTACCTAAGGCAGTGGTTCTCAACCTTGGCTGTGCATTGGAGTCACCTGGGAAACTATAAAAATCCTTGTGGCCCAGCAAGCTCCAGATTTATTAAATCAGAATCTCTGGGAGGCGGGACCCAGGCATCAGTATTTTCTAAAATTTCCTAGTGACACTAATGTGCAGCCAAAGTGAGAACCTTTGATTTAGCGGCAGTCATACAGTCTTTACACATCGTCGTCGTCCTTGAAAAAAATTAGTTCTCAGACAATTTTGGTTGAAACCGGATTCCTGGGTCGAAATCATTTCCCTCATTTCCTTCCACTCCTTCATAGGGAGGTTTTTTTGTCTAGCTGTCAAAAGTGCCTATATTGAGCCAGTGCTTTTCAAATTTTATGTGCATACAAATCACCCGTGGGCTATGCTGTAGTAGGTCTGGGGTGGAGCCTGAGAATATGCATTCTAATAAGCATGCAGGTGATGGTGATGCTGCTGGGAGCAGGATTTTGAGCAGCAGGATTCTAGGTTCATACCCACTGAGCTGATTTTACTCATTCTTTTATTCATCCCATTTATTGAAAGGTGCTTAGTACCTGCAGGATACTCTACTGCTTAGGTACTGGGGATGTGATGGTGAATAAAAAAGAGATAGCCCTGCCCTCAAGGATCATAAAATCTAGGAGGAAAGGCAATAAGCCCATCATTTCATAAAGATTACTTAAGTTACTTAAATGCAATTTTGACTAGGGCCACAAAGGGAAAGTACAGGCTGCTATGAAACCACATTAGGGAGCCTTGATCTAGTTAGTGGGACATGGTTGTGACTCATGAGGTAAAGTAAGCCCCGAGAGATCCATGTTGTGTACTGATGCTCACTCTGGCTGTGGGAACCTGTTGACTTCTTCCTTCAGCTTCCAAAAGCACTGGCTAAATTTAGCATATTGACCTTCTTTTCCTTCTGTACATTTTCCCATGGTGGCCTCAGCCAATGCCTTGACTTTCTTTATCCACCCAGTCTCCACTTCTGTCTCGCTTCTGAGCTCCAGGTTCAGGTTTCTAACTACTGTTGAACATCTCCAGCTAGAAGACATGTTCACTCCGAAACCCCAACATATGCTTGGACAACCTCCTCATCCTGTTCACCAAATCAGCTCTTCAATATTCCTGTCACTACTATTTTTTTTTTTTAGCCAAACAGGCAAAATCCAGCACTTTCTTTTAATTGATATGGACTTCATTATTGTTGGCCCAAGGATGAAGCACACATTTTTGTCATAGGGTCTGAAATAGGTGTAGATTACATTCATTTGATTCTAAGGTGACCCAAGTTGAATAAATCACCCTCTCAGTGAATGCTGTTTAAATAAGTAAGACTTGGGGGAGAATGGTAGGGTATTAACACTCATTAATCTGTGTGTTTTTAGTACATATCTTATGTACCTTAATTCATTTAATTCTCCCAGTAGTTTTCTAGGAAGGTATTGTTGCCTTTCATAGATAAGAGAATTGAGGCTCATAGCATGCCCAGGTAGTAGATGACAGCAGCATGTGAACCCAGTTTTTTCCAACTTCAGAGACCATCATGTTCTTTTACTAGGCTTCACACTTTGGACACTGTAAAGTGCTCTCTAAAGTATTATTAAAATATATTTTTGAAATAAAAGCTTTTTCAAATATAAATTATTAATGTTTCTTCCTCAAATTTATAGAATACAAACCAATATGTTTTATGAAACCAGGCTTAGTTACTTGAAAACAACTGTGTCTAGCCTGCATGTACTTAATAAATATTTGTTCTCTTTCATAGATTAAAATATTCTCATTTTGGTTTTCTTTGGATTTTTTTTTTTTTTTTTTACTTTCCATGATCCACTCGAGACATTTTCTACTGAACCATCATTTTCCACATTACTAATTGTCCCTTCAGTTGGGTCTAGTCTGCTGTAAACCCATCTATAGCATTTTTAATTTAGTTTAATTTATTACTTTGTATTTTTCAGTTCTAGAATTTCCATCTACTTCTCTCTCTATATATATAGCCAAAAAAGTATATACAAGTGGACACTTTGGCCAACGTTGCTCAAGCAGTAGTTCGCCATAACCAGAAGTGTCTGGATGCTGATGGTAACCACTATGAGCACTTCTTGTAACTGCAGAAGTCAAACGTGCTTGTATTCATCTTTTGTTATTGGTATATATTAATACAGTTTTTCCTTTCTTAAAATGTGTGTACATTCTCCTCCCCCCATATGTATGTATGTATGTATGTATGAAAAAGAAAAACAATAGGCAGAGAATATATAGAGATTCCAGTTCTTTGGTGAGATTCTCATCTTGTTACCTATTTTCTTAAACATGTTCATCAGTTATTTTGAAGTCTATGTCTAATAACCCCAGTATCTAGATTACATGTAGGACTGTTTCTATTGTCTGTTTTTTCTTTTTCTTTTGGTTTTGTCTCTTGGTATGTGTGGTGATTTTCAATTGCATGTTGGGCATTATAAATGGAAAACTATGGAGGCTCTTGATGGTATATTCTTCTATTTTTTTCTTTAGCTTCTGGCAGGCAGACAGGCAGAGTTGTAAAGTAGGAACAGGTCATCTTGACTCAATATCTCATAACTAGAAGGTGTGCAGCCCTTCAGGGGTCCCAACCAAAAGCCTGGAGTGTATACCAGGGCTCCTCCACTTTGGTGAGCTCTGAACTCCAGTTGTATCTTTTTATTAATTGTGACAGCTCTGCTTAGTTTATCATCCCTCTAGCAGCTGTTTTTTTGCTCTGTTTTTCCCCTTCTCTGCCTGTGAAATTTACAAATCAGCAAATGCCTAAGTGGTGGTGGTGGGGAAAGAGTTTTGAGCAACTTCTATGCTTTCTTACTCTGGAAACTTGGCCTTTCAGGTTCTGGCTGTCTTGGTAACTCTTTAGATTCCTTCAAAGAGATTTTTTTTGTTTGTTTTCAAATTTTATCCAGTTTTTCTATATGCTCGTCTGTCATTGCCAGAAGTTGATGTCTATCCTTTTTCTTTTTTTTAAGTAAATAAATAAGGCTGGTTTTGATTCATCAGATTGCCTAGAAACAGGTGCCGTTCAGATGTGCAGGTGAGAGATCTTTGCTTGAGTTGCAGTCAAGTTTGCTACTTGCTCGTCCCACAAGAACCTTTGGCTTTTCTCATGTCATAGCTTTTCCTTTGCATTCTGAGGAGGTAACTTGAAAATGAGTGAATTGAATATTATATACTTTATCGGATGTAGACTGGTAACTTTATTTAGCAGGGAACCGTTTAAGTAAATGATAGAGACAAGGGACACTCAGGAGACTCGTAGTCCTAGTTTGGTCTCCCAGGCAGTAGCATAGGGCAGTAATTCTTCCCCAGAGGAAGAGAAAACCCTGGTAATTTCTAGTGATCTCACCATGCTGATATTTTTACTGCTCTTTATACTTTTGAGGGCTTGCAATTTTGAAAGGTAGGGTAACAAGTTTTGAAGTGTTCAATGTTATTTGTTTCTATGTATAGGTAACGTGTGTACATATAAACACAGACACAGTACACAATCCCCTGTTTGCATTGGATGCAAAAACATAAGTTCTCCTCAATTTTAACCTCTAAGAAAGAAAAGAAAATTTAAAGCAAGAGCTTGTTAACTTTGGCAGGAGTTTATGGCTGTAAGAATTCATCACCTTGCTGTCTTATTGGGTACAGATACCTCTGCTTCAGTTTATTGATTTTTCTGCTTCCTTCTCTGCCAGCAGTGAACCTGGAACATGAAGAAAGCCAAGCTGTATTCCTTGTGATAATTTTGGGGGTGGAGCTCCAGCTCTTTGGAGATTGGAAGTTGGCACGAATGTTTTCCTTTAGTGGGATGAATTTTCACACTCTAGCTTTCTGACTAGTCTGTTCCTTCCCTCTCTCTCTCCTCTCATTATTATTATTGCTGGTGGGATTACAAAGAAAGTGGATGATGTGCTTTCAGACCCTAAGAAACTTGGAACTGAATTGTATGGAATATCAAAGACACATGGAAAATTAAATGTCAATAGAAAAACTTAAATAGCAATAGTAGTTATTGAAAAATGAAGTACTAAATGGAGAGTACAGATCCTGCTATAGCAATTTGATGAGAGGGAGGACTGTCCTGGAGTCATGTAGAAAGATTCTGTGGTTTTGAGAATTGGGAGTTCTTGTGCGTTTAGAGTTGGCAAGGAGCGGGATGGACATCTTTGTCAGGGAGACTAGAGTGCACAAAGGCTTGGAGTTGGGAAGGGGCAAGGTGGGCATAGTGCCTCGAGACTGTCAGTATAAGAATGTAGGGGGAGGGCCG
>NW_017732127.1:649503-651073 GCF_001890085.2 Hipposideros armiger | reverse complement strand
AAAGGATATTCTTGCTCTTATTTAATTCCATGCTTTTAGTGAGGTGGTCTATGCATTTTTATCAATGACTTTGAGATAGTGCAATTATTTGGTTTTAAGTTTCTCTTCCATAAGTGATAGCCTCATGAATAAGATATGGCTCCTTTCTCTCACCAGGCACTTCCTTGCTACTCTGGTTACTCTCTCCTTTGCCTTTGCTGTTTTGGCCTATGGAAATAAAATTTCTCCATGGCAGGGGTGAACGCCACTTGACCTGTAGATATACCATCTACTGATTGTCTAAAAAGCATGCTTTCTTAGAACTGGTGTTATGAGAGGGATGTTTTGATTGGGTCTCTACTGGACTGATTTTGCCACAGTTGAGCTCCCACTGAGTGACCCAAATAGTAGTTAACCCTTGGTGGTGAACTGCTATTTACCCGCTGTGGGGATGAGATTCTGTTCTCAGCTTGCTTTGGGCTAACTGGAGTTTTAATATTTATCTGCCTCTGTCTCTGGCTTTAGATGGTTTTGATTTGTTTGGTGATGGACTCTCTCCATCTATATCTTGTCACATTTTAGTTTAACCTCTTTTTAATGCTTTCTGTGCAGCTGGATGCTTGTACAACATATTGGTGTGGCATGCCTGATTAGTTTTTGTGGTGGATGCTCCCACCGACTCTGGGCATTATTGGTACCAATGTCCTTTATCAGGGTCTGGATATACTACTCATTCAGTCACTGTGCTCTCTGGGCTTCCAGGTGGGGCTGGAAGTCAAAACTATGGCCATTATTTGGCTGCTCAGCCGCTGTCATGGGCTTGCCCCAAGAGGATCTTCCCTGTCTCTCTCTGCTTACCTCCCAAGTCCTATGTTACCAGGTAACTCCTTAGTCCCTTGTCCTGGAGCTGGGGAAAAGGTCAGAAGACTCTCTGGTGAGCAATTGCCATGTTGATCCTTTCTGTTAATTACTCAAAGGTTTCCACAGACAAGTTTACTAATCTTGCTGTCAGGGAGGGTGGGGGCAGTTTATTGAGCCTCAAATAGTCTGAGGAACCTGAGACAATAGGGATTTGTGGAGCTGGTTCTAGCAATGGGAACTATAATAAATCCAGCAGGACGTGACTTGTCCAGGTCCTGAGCCTAAGTCATTCCTCATGGTTAATGAAGAGACGAAACAAACTTCCTCAGAACCTGAAGTTTGGCCCAACTCTATTCACCTCACTCCTTTCCCCGGTGTGGCATGTGCTTCCAGAATCATTGCTTCTGAACTCTGTGCACTTGAAATTTTTGGTTTGGTTATTTCTCTCCATATAGCAAGAATTAATGTAATGTAATTTGAGAATATAGCTTCAGGTGGTTGTTACAGTTTTTGAAGGATGGTGGTCCTGGAAAAGACACATAAATAGAAATGACTTACGTCTATGTTCTTATGGAAATAAAGTGTGTAAAGGGCCCATCTTGGGTTGGTCTTTCCATTTCTTCTAGAAATGATTTCAAATGATTACAGAACCTATATTTCAATTTCTTATGGAAATGATCATAAAACTACATTTAACCAAATGACCTTAGCTCTATGCAATGCCATTTTA
>NW_017732127.1:645044-646360 GCF_001890085.2 Hipposideros armiger | reverse complement strand
TAATTTATTTCATGAGCCTAATTGAGACTTATGTTGTTGGTCAGTTTAAAGCTCATGATCAAGACGTTTTAGAATAAAAAAAATTTCTAAATGAGTTGAACAGCTCTAATTGATTAGATGGAAAATAGGCAATAGTTTCTCATACTTTCTTTCTCACCATATGCTGACTTTAAAGCTGAGAGATACGATTTCAGTTTAGATGAGGCAGCTGGCTGCCAGGGTGCAGCTTGTAGTCAGGTCCCATTGTTAGGTCCTCTGTTATCTTAATGTCACCTTTATTTCTGTGACTTATGTGCATATTTTCTATTCCCAAGGAGTTTAGGCATGCAGAGTGTCATTTTACAGAACACTGGAAAACAAAAAACAAGAAAATCCAGCAAAAAGGCTTGGTGTTTTTCTGTACTCTGGAGGAGGATTTGTGTGGTGTTTGCTCTACAGAAGAAGGAAAGGGAAGGGAAGGGAAGGGAAAGAAAGTAAAAGAAGGGAGGGAAGGAAGGAGGGAGGGAGGAAGGGAGGAGAGGGGAGGTTGGAGTTTCGGGAAGAACCTGGAACAGGAGTCAGAATACTCAGTTGTCACGGGCTTTCTCTGTACTCCTGGGCACGTTTGTTACAGTTTCCTCATCTGTCAAATCTTTATCTTACCCTATGAACCTTGCAAAGTTGTTGGTGAGTAAAAGGAAACGATATGAAAATGAACGATGAGCCAGTTGAGCTTAATCGATTCCCCAGGAGCCACGGATCCCATTTCTAAGGCACCTCAATAATCTTTGATAAGTTTTAATGTCTAGGGGAGAGAGATTCTCAAAAGGAAAGAAAATCCACCACACAGGAGCAGGGTGTCAATCAGAAAGAGCTGTCCATCACTGAATTGCCTCTCTGACAAAGATGAGTCTGTTGAGTGTTGATCAGGCCTTGGTGTGTTGGGTAGCTTGAGCCCGTTTTCTAAGAGATGCTGACCATTAAGATCCGAAGCCTCTTGGGCAAGCGAGAGGATTTGATCTCAGAATGAGGAGGTGTGACAATGACCTGTGAATTCATCTACCCTCTACCTGTTAATATGGCAGAGCAAGAGCTGACCCCACTTGGGAGAAATCGCTGGCTCTTGAACTGGCAGATGGGACTGAAGATTTGTGCTTAGATCTGGAGGCAACTCCAGATCGGTTGAAAATTCAGAAAGTGATGGCTGGATGACACTACAGCCTTGATCAGAACAGCCATTACATGCCAGCACAGATAAAAAAGCTGTGGAATAATTCATGAGGATTGCCTTTAGCAATAACAATGGGAATGGTTCAATCTGAAGTGCAAAGAGTGCT
>NW_017732127.1:638897-642419 GCF_001890085.2 Hipposideros armiger | reverse complement strand
TCCATGTCCCATTGATTTTAATCCCCACCGAGCTTATTGATTCCAAATTTCAGATTGCATTTGCTCATCTCTGTAAGTCATGGTATGTGATTGAACAGATACCCATTCGTTGATTCTTTGGACAGGTCCCGGGGTTATAATACCCTACTTAACACACATAGAAATCTCTGTTCTTTGGTTTCAGTGGTTACTGGCCATCCTTAAGCTGTAACCATGTGTCTAGCAAATGCATGTAAAAATGAAGGTGAGTGAAGGCCTCTACGTATTCATTCTTAGAAAAGCCACTCATCATCTATTAATCTTCTGCATCCAGAATATCTTTCAGCTGGGAGCGACCTCAAAGAAGAATCCACTTCAGTCCTTTCATTTTAATAAATGAAGAGCTGGAGGTTATTTGACTGGGTTCACTGAACAAGTCAATAGCCAAACCCTGGTTCAGAACCCAGGTGACCTAACTCCAAGTCCATTGTTGATCTGAAGGATGGGACATTCATGGGGTCCAGGGGCTGCAGACTTTTGAGACGGAAGAGCCGCCAGGGGTCAGCAAACTGCGGCTCGTGAACTGTGGCTCTGAAGTAAAATTGAACATGAAAATAAAACTATAATAGTTTCATTTATAAAAATTTTAAAGGACATTATTCACATATTGGTGATTATGTAAAAATATATTTATGGCTCTTGAATAATTTTTAAATTGTTGTGAGGGACAGGATTGGCGCTTCCAGGGGTCGGCAAACTTTTCAGACGAAATGTGCCCAAAGAGCCGCATGTGGCTTGTGAGCCACAGTTTGCCAACCCCTGATGGGGTCAATTACGGTATCTGTGACACTGCAAAGAACCACTTTCTTTTACCCTAAATGTATCTTCATCTATGTTTTTTACTAGTTAAATCCAGGAAAGTCATATAATATAAAGCAGCTCTCATGTATAGTTTTGATATTTCTGAGTAGTTGAACTTTAGTCAGCGTATGGGTGGTTCTCTATGAGGTTTTATAAAGCTTTTACATATGTAAACATTCTGAATTAGTTGATTATAAGAGGTGGGGCAATACTGTAATTAAATATTTGTCTTTATTGCTCAGGTGAACCTAATATATCCCTTTATAGAGTAGTGCCATGCCTTGAATTTTATAGCACCTTCCTCTTAACAAACTCAGTGTGTCATTCATTAGGCTTCTTATATCCCTTGGCTTGTATTGTTTTAAATTGTGCTTATTCCTTTTAAAACAGAGAATTTTNTTTTGAAATAACCCTAAACCCTTCCATCTCATCTGTGACAAACAGTCAACTCTCACGGTATAGGTTTCCACTTGACAAAATGGATCCATTCACACAAAAAGCGATTTTGCAGTAAGGAGACTGATTTTTCTGTTGATCTGCATTATGAATTTAAAGAAATGTTGTCATGGAAACAAAAAGTCCCCTGATGGTTATTGTGTTGGGCCTCTAATGAGGAGGAGCTGGTTGGGCCTGGCCTCTCACGCATTGACACTGGTGGCCTCGTGTGGACTGGTGTGGTGTTCTTCTGGCTGCTCTTCTCCTTTTCTGGTAGCACTGTCATCATTCCTGACTCCAGAATGTCTCCTCCATCATGATGGCGCCTGGCCTAATGCCATCAGGAAATGTCATAGCCCAACAGGGTGGCTGCACAGGTCATTCTCTCACATGCATTACTGACCTTTGTTCCAGATGAGCATTTCCTGAACAGTGGGCCATGAAACACTCTCCGGGGATGTTAATGTGTATTGTCAGAAAAGGAGTTCTTTGCAGAATTAAGTTTGAGAAATGTTGCACATTTTATTCCCCATCCTGAGCCTTCCCAGAAAATCACAGTACACATTAACTTATTCATGGCTCTGAGAAATTGAGCAAGCAAAGAAACTGGTTTGACATTGTTGAACCCCATGTTTCCTGTACTTACTTGACCTTGGAATACTATGTTTGCATTACACTTACTAACATCTGGGTGTCGAAATCCAGGTTGGGAAATGCAGTTCTCCCTGGTGGCCTCCCTGATGACAGCACGGTCCCTTCAATGAATGAGCCAATGAATGTTTGTGTGGCCCCTGCTCTGTGCTGTCATTGTGCGGGGAGGTTCACATTGAATTCTCACATTGAAACCTCAAAACAACCCTCTGAAATGGATCTAAGGAAACTGAGGCTCAGATGAGTTAGGACACTTGTCTGAAGTTACACAGTTTGGGAAGGACAGGGCTGGAAACGGAGTCCCAGATCAACCCCAAGTCCTGTGAGAGACCTCTTTGCAAGCTCTCCTAGGAGAGTTTTGGGTTCTGTCCATAAAATAGCAGCTGTTTCCTCACAAAGGTTCATGCTTCACTACTTTAAACAAATACAAATGTCTCGTTGGTAAAATACACATCCCAGTTATTTTCAGAGATGATCTATTTCATTGTGGTCACAAAAGAAGCTATGAATGTGATTTCACTTATATGTGGAATCTAACGAACAAAATAAACAACACAGTAACCAATTCATGAATACAGAGAACATTTTGAAGGTTGCCAAATGGCTTGGGAGGATGGTGAAGGCATTAAGAAGTACAAATTGGTAGTCACAAAATAGTCATGGGGATATAGAGCAAAGCGTAGGGAATATAGTCAATAATAGGGTAATAACTATGTATAGTGCCAGGTACTAGACTAGTCAAGGGATCACTTCTTAAATTATATAAATGTCTAACCACTATGCTGTACACCTGAAATTAATATAAAATAATGTCGAATGTCAGAAAAAAAAAAAAAAGCTTTAAACCAGGTGAATCTGCACCGGTTCTTTTTCAGCTCTTTCCCATGCGAGTACAAGTGCCCCATAACACCTCTCTTTCTTTGCACCGAGCAGTGTGGACACTAGTGGACCTGTTCATTCAGCCCTTACCTTCCTGCTTTCAATTTCCCAGAGCTGGTGCCCCACCCATCCTCACTGACTCACCACCATGTGCTCATGCCCGTCCCCTGTGAATGATAGTTCGGAATGGCTAAAGAGGCTTGCAGTCATCTCCTGAGCTTCATAGCTTAAGACTGAACATTGCATGAGACAATGGAACAGGGTAGGCAGATAATGACCTGTTTTTCAGTTGCTTGATGGGTTTCAGGGTTCTCTGATGGGCCTGGAAATTTCTGAGGTGCTCAGAATATTTTAGCTCCTTTTTCCTATTTCTTCTTTTTCATACTTGTCCTTGTTTGGCCAGGAGAGCAAGGAGGCCACAGCAGCTCCCTGTGCTGTCGAGTCTGTTCTCAGTGTACTTTACAGAGGGAGCGCTTGTTAGTTTATCTTCTCAGTTTCCTGTTACTTGTCAAGAGGCAGAAGGATGGTACCTTTCTCCCCCAGAATTGGAGCTTTATGGGATAGTTAGATGGCAGTTTTCCTCTAGCATTTAGGCAGGACCATTAAATTGCTCACTATTGCTGTTTGCTTCCGTGTTCTATTAGTAACAATTAATTAGTTTTAAAGACTTCAAAACTAAACAGCTGGGGGAAAATGTTCTAGCCTGTTTAAGACTCT
>NW_017732127.1:632364-634147 GCF_001890085.2 Hipposideros armiger | reverse complement strand
TCCAGGGGCAAGGGCATGCTGTTTCTATGATGTGGGTGGCAGGTAGGTATTTTATTAGACAGGAGCTGTTTTGTGAATAATGTCACACTGATTCTGAGTGAGTCGTCCCTGGGATGGGGGT
This sequence comes from Hipposideros armiger, assembly GCF_001890085.2. Classification (NCBI taxonomy): domain Eukaryota; kingdom Metazoa; phylum Chordata; class Mammalia; order Chiroptera; family Hipposideridae; genus Hipposideros; species Hipposideros armiger. The sequence continues at coordinate 634,026 of NW_017732127.1, read as the reverse complement.
GGTGGGGCAGAATATTTTCTTTCTAGGCTGGAATGAATTTTCTTGGCAAAAGTAGAATGATGAACAGGTCATTCATTCATTCATTCATTCATTCATTCATTCATGGAGAAACCATTGTATTGTATTATTACCAATAGGGAATCCTAAATAGTCCAGTGTTTTAGGTTAACATCTTCTTGAGCAGAATACATACTCTGAGCATGATGTTTGCCGACCTGCTTCTGAGTCCCTATTCTGGTCTTAATTGCTTTCATTTCCTTTGCTGTCATAGAATTCACAGGCCAGTGTTGTGCCATTTTTTTTACACCCTTTTCACACAATCTAACAAGTATAAAATATTTATGTGACACTGCCAACCATCAAACAAACATAACCCTGTGTTTGGACTATATGATACTGACAGACTATTCTTATGTTGGAGGTAATACTTGTTAATAGAGGCAACTTTATAGCCATGAGTGCTCAAGTATTATAGTTCTTCCCCTACTGAGTTATACATTCACACACATACACACACAAATCATGATTCTCTTTTCTGAACATAGATATACCAGGATAGTTCTTTTAGATATTAATTAGTAAACAGGTGGTCTCCCTCTATCACCTACTCTCCTCTGATCTAATTAGGGAGGAAGCTGAAACTACTGGAAGAATGCAGCTCTTCCTTTCTTCTGTAAAACAGGAAGCTCTAGAAGGAGATATCTCCAAATGTTCTTAATGGATAGAGATGAGGGATGGGCCTTTGAGATCCATAAGGGAGTGAGAGAAAGNTTCTGGGTATTTGTTACCAAATAGCAGGGAAGGGAAAAGGTAGATGGAGCCTTTCCTAGCAGCAATCGGAATGTGATTTTTCAGCCTCTCTTGTTTATTTCAGCAGTGCCCATGTCTTTTTGTTTGGTTCAGATTCTTCTATTTTAAACATTATCACCAACACTCACGATCTCTGCCTTATTTACTGAACAGTTGGGCATTTTGTAGTTAATCTCTTGTATATGCCTTGCACACATGCACTCCTGTGTATGTAAAGAGATGTTAGAATTGTTCACAGGGAATCACAGTCGAAGTTCAACATGATGGAGGTCTGTTTGGAAATGACAGACCTCCAGACTGTTTCAAGCTCTCACTATTTGCCCAGCTGGTGCATATTTCCTTTGCAATCTATCTATGAACTGGAATACCTAGAAAGGTTGGCTCTCAGAGTGGCCGGATAGGATGAAGCACCTATTGAGGTAAATGCTCAGCACACAGTGTATAAACTTGGTATTTTCCCTGATGAACACACTGAGATTCCTTTTTCAGAAACATGTAGCAAACAAACGTGATCCAGAGCTCCAGTACTTTGGGTTCAGCAGGATTGGAGAACTCAGCATCATAGCGTTTCTGCGCAGAACAAAAAATTAAAACAAGAGTTTTTCTGTCCTTTTATGGGTGGAATTACGGCCTCCTAAAATTTATATGTTGAATTCCTATCCCCCAGTACCTCAGACTGTGACTGTATTTGGATAGGACCTTTAAAGAGGTGCAAGATGAAATGAGGTCATTTGGATAGGCCATAATCCAAAACGACTGGTGTCCTTACAAGAAATGGACATGAGGACACAGGCACATACAGAGGAAAGACCATGTAAAGACACAGGGAGAAGATAGCCACCTATAAGCCAA
>NW_017732127.1:627150-628054 GCF_001890085.2 Hipposideros armiger | reverse complement strand
TGTATATGTACGTGCAGCCTGCACTCCTGGAGGTGGGGCAGGCATTTCAGGCTTTGCCATGTAATTTACTTGCTTCAGCTTTCAGTTTGTCAGTTTGTTGGGTTGCGTCAGCCTTGGTTATTTTTCTTTATGGGTGCTTCTGTGAATCTCTTTAAATTTCAGCTTAAGCTTTTTAGAGGGGCATTCACTGTGAAGAATAAACATATTATGGCTTGGCTTTTTAAAATTTTTTATTGTGGTATAAAATGCATACAGTAAATGCCTCCAGTGCACTCTCTTCAGAGAACAGCCCAAATCAAGATGAGTGTATTTCTATATACTTGAGCGGGCATAGGGCCTTGCTTTGATCATTTTAGGAATATGTTAGTATACCCCCACTGCCCTTCTTTACCCCTGCCAGTCCAGGTCCCAATTCTTGAATCTTCACATAAAGCTTCTGAGATGAAATCTGTCACTTGGTTATAATTTCCACCAACAAAAGTGGTTTTAGGGCTGAGACATGTCTGCACCTGTTTTCACCTTGACAAAGCTGAGGTTGGCAAACAGTATGTGAGGACATGGAGGTCATGGGGGTCTGAACAGGGGGCATTCGTTGCCTAAAGATTCCTAGAGTGGGAGCCAGAGGCCTGTGTTCTGGGTCCAGCTCGGTCACTGGCCAGCACGGAACCTCACTATGTTGGGTTTGATTTCTAAAGCCCTACTCTACAATTTGATGGCATGATTCCAGTGGAAATATAGCCTTTCATGTAAAACCAGTAAACCCTATATCCCAAGAGTTCATCCAGGAAACTTCCATGATCGAAGAGCCAGACCAGATGTCTCTCTTCTAAAAGGCATTTTACAGCTATTTGCTGGCCTGTTCTGTCTTCGTGGAGGCAGTGACCAGGCCTCTCAGCAGGCTGGA
>NW_017732127.1:623500-625565 GCF_001890085.2 Hipposideros armiger | reverse complement strand
TGCACACAGTCATGTTTCATGTGAGTAAAAGACCCCAAGGCCTGTTTGGCTACTTCACTACTATGAGCTGAGCAAGACCACAGACTGCAGAAGACCTGGGAATCTCTAACGAAGGCTGGAGCTGCTGTCAGGGTGTGCCTGCCTTCGCTTCTTCCTGAGGTGTTAAAAGAGCTGCCAGAAATCCTAAGAAGAAACTGTTAGTCACAGCTCACTCCACTGCTCCCAATGTAATTAGGGATTTGTGGAGATGAGGTGCTTTTGAGGTTTGGATAGCTTAAGTCATCTTGGCCAAAGCAAAGTGGAAGCTTGAAAATCTGATTAAATTCCAAGTATCTTGTCCCCTCTGAGTACTTCAGGCGGGGATTGGGGAGCGGTTCACGTGCCTTAATTTACATGGGTCATTGTTTCTATTCTGAGTTTCATTGGAACTTTGGAGATGGAATTGATACTGAATTGCTACTTGCTTTGGCCACCCCAAAAGGCTGCTGAAGCACCTCGTTTCCCTTCCTGCCTCACCAAGGCTACCATTTGCCTGGTGCCACCTGAGGACTTCGAGTGGCTCTGCTGGGTTTGGCTCTATTGCTGAGGAACACAGCCACCCTGAGCAGTAGGGTGGCTGTCATGGAGTCATGGCTGTCTGTGATGGGGTTCAGGGGTAGGCTATATGAGCTCTTGCTCTCCCCCTCATATGCCTGGGCCTCTGTCTGCCACTTGCTCTGATTCTTGGCTTAAGGGCAAGGGTCACAAACTCAGATGCCTACAGGGCCAGGCAGGTAGCACCAGTGTGCAAATTGGGGCCAGGGGCAAGACAACAGGGAGTAGTGGAGTGCCGAGTCCCACGCAGCATGGGCAGCGAAGGGTTAAAGAAACACAAGAGACAAGGATGGAGTTAAGGCGAGGCCAGGGGGCTGCAGTGCTCTCTCTCTGGAACTGAGCCCCAAATCAAGCCAACATGTAGCTTTTATTAAGAAACTTCAAAGAAGACAAACTTCCTTTCTAAAGTCCTTGTGATAAGTGCCTTATGGCTAATTTCCATCAACCAGCCCCACTGTCTTCCAACACCTCCTGTGCCTTCATACTCCCACACACACAATCCCCAGGATGGTGCAGCTGTGCCGCGGCCATGAAAATAAGGGAGATAACCGACATCATTCCNTTGACACCTCGCATGTCAGGTAGGAGGATGTTGACATAGAGATGGATGGCTTATCGCATCAAAGGCCCAGTTAGCTAGAAGAGAACTGTTGGAGGAAGGCCACAGAGCTTTGTTCCCCCATCAGCATGTCTGCTGGAAAGTCCGAAGCCCAGAGAAAGGGGACCAAGGGTCTTCAGTGCTCCCATCTCCTGGTTATCTTGTTAAGAGGAATCAAGTCCTGGGACATTGGGTTGTCATAGGAAATGGAATTAGTTCTTCCCCTGAAACTCATAACCCCCAAGAATTCTTTGGGGATCCCTGAAATAGTTAATGTACAGGCACTCTGAAGGGCAGGGAAGGGATCAATTCTGATGAGTGAGATTTTGTGGGATTGACCCTGTTGACGACTCATTCAACAGGGGAATGCCTAGCTCTTCTCACCTCATCCCTGCCAGCTGCCCGTTCACTCTCCTGCCTGGTTAAACCTTCAACCTGATTTCACAGCACATCCTGTAAGAAGCTAGCCATAAGTGTTCCTGTGAAAAGTTCATGTCGGCATCCCTGTAAGGCACTCACTTGGGCTTTTTGGCAGCAGCCTACACCCCATGGTGGTTCTGTCACCCTGCAGTGTTTCAAAGACAATCGTCTAGGCAGGTAATCATTGTTCCGCATTAAAATAGAGACATGAAAGGAGTAGTCAGTACTTACATGTCTGCGCTGTGCATATTTGGGTATGTGTGTGCATTGGGGCACAAATTTCTATTGCTCTTAAAAGAAGTTCAAAAACTGCCTTTTCTGGTAAATACATGCAGATTATGGAAAATATGGAAACTCACAAAGGACAATATACCCTCTGTTCATCCCCCTCCTCAAGATAATCACTGAAGTAGCCTGTCTCCTTCCAGTGTTAAAGCAATCCTTTATGAAAAA
>NW_017732127.1:619592-620500 GCF_001890085.2 Hipposideros armiger | reverse complement strand
TCTGTGGCAGAGATGAGCATGCCCCTCATCAGATAAAGATGCTTATTTTTAGGTATGTGGTATAATGTCTCTTAGAGAAGTATATCTTTAGAGAAGTGTATTCCTATACATTGGTAGGAAGATTAGAAAGGTGTGAAGGCTGCAGGGCAAGTAACATTGAAATTGGACTCTTATACACACTTAAGAACCAACTTTTGGGTATTCAAACTGAAAAACAAGAAAACCCAAACCCACATCTTCAGGTTGCATGTAGATTAGGCATTGAGAATATTGCTACTTCTGGTAGAGTCTTAAAAGAAAAAGGAGCATTTATTGAGCACCTATCATGTACTGTACTAGATAATGCACTGGCACTTTAATAAATATTATCTCATTCAGTACTCACAGCAATCCTGTGAAGTAGGTCTCATGTCCAATTTTTAGATTAAGAAACGTGGGCATAGGGCCAGCTGAGTGGCTCACTTGGTTAAGAGCTCGCTCAAGCATTTGAGCTCTGAGCAACAGCGGTTCGATGCCTGGCCCGAGCTGAGCTGCCGCTGAGCTGCCAACAGATGGCAGGATGGCTCAGCTAAAAACAAAAAAGAAACGTGGGCACAGTGAGGACAAGTCACTTGATTGGGGTTACTCAGCCAGAATGTGGCGGCATTAGGACTTGGCACTTTGACTTCCATCTTCCAGAACAGAAGTTCCTGCTGTGTGCCACAGTGTTGCTGGGATTTGTGGCCTGTGCTGCCCTCTGGTCTCTATTACCGCTGGGTGCCCTCAGCCCTCTCTGGGGGCTGTCTGCCTGCTCCGGGCTGACCCTCTGACTTCCTGAGGCCCAGGTTCTCATCTGCAGCTTGTGTTCCTGCCAATGCTGACAGCAGACCCTGCTCCTATGGGTCTCACCTCAGCCATTGTGGTGCCTT
>NW_017732127.1:608790-609372 GCF_001890085.2 Hipposideros armiger | reverse complement strand
TCCTGCTAAGAAGGTGTAAAGAAAAGCTCAGTCTTCTCCTGTGGTTTTCCTTGACCCTCACACCAGTTGCACAATGCTTCTGACACCAAATGTATGGATTTTCTCCCACAAAAAGCAATTCTGAGACAATAGCTGGATCTCCTATAATTTAACTCAATTTTGACACTATCTACCTGGAGGTAGTGGGAGACTCCACAGATTATGGGCTTAGCCCCACAAGACTGCCTTCCATTTCAGATGCCAACTGCAAGTCATAGGTCCCTGGGTTAGGCACAACTTCTGCCTGACTTGACTACAAATCGATGGTTCCCATGACCTCCTCCTCCTTGGCTTCGATTATTTGCTAAAACAGCTCAAAGAACTCAGGGGGAACTCGTACTTATCATGGATGTGATAAAAGATACGTGTGAGCAGACACATAAAGAGATACGTAGGATGAGGCCTGGGAAGGTCCTGAGTGCAGGAGCTTCTGTCCCTGTGGAGCTGGGTGTGCCACCCTCCAGTATGTGTTCACCAACCTGAAAGCTTTCTGAACATTATACTTTTGGGATTTTATGCAGGAATTATCACATAGGCATGATT
>NW_017732127.1:603830-604850 GCF_001890085.2 Hipposideros armiger | reverse complement strand
TGGATTGTCAGAAAAGTCACAACACATTTTTGCAATGAAAAACAGAGAAAAAATATGTCATGACTTTTCCGACAACCCAATATTTGTGTGTGTGATATATATATATATATATATATATATCTCCCCAAAATATATACATGTTTCAAGAAAGGAGAAAACTGTATTAAAATTACGCTGATGGTAACCACTTGGAGCACCTCTTGTAATTGCAGAAGTCAAATGTTGCTTGTATTCATCTTTTGTTATTGCTATATATTGAGTATTACAATTTTAATAGTTTTTTCCTTTCTAAAAATGTGTATACATTTTTTTGGCACTCTCTGTATATATTCTATTATCTCACAGAGGAATTTTATTTTTCCTCCCCATTCTGCTGCTCCTGTGGAGAGAAGCTAACTTCAAGCAAGATGGTGGACATGGAGTAGTCACTTTAGAGAGGTGATTCAGTGTTCTGTGATGATTCATGGTCTATCCCAATGAAGACTGAAGGCTCTCTGTGGTCCATAATAAGCCAGAAGTAGCCTCCTCAGAGTAGACCAGACCTGAGGAAGAAAAGTTCCATGTGGTTACTGAGGAAAGAGGATCTAGACTCAGTCATTATAGGGGTCCCCCCTATAATTCGTCACTGGCTGTGTTGTTGCCGTGTACCTAAGGAAGAGGAATTGAAAACTATTATAATCCATTCTGGAGCCTTTATGGCTGTATGGACACTATCCATTTATGGACATTAAAAATTTTATGGCTCTCATGGCCTAAATAACATTTTACTATATACATAAGATCTTAACTCAAAAGTAAATTATATATAGTTTATCAGTCTGGGCATGGCCCCCATTTAGTGACGAGCATCAAGATTCTGGAGCTCAGAATGGGTAGGTCTGGTGAGCACATGCCTTTTTCACTCATAAATGCCTTTAAAAAAAAAGTTTATTGGGGAACAGTGTGTTTTTCCAGGACCCATCAGCTCCAAGTCAAGTAGTTGTTTCAACCTAGTTGTGGAGGGCACAGCTCAGTGGCCCA
>NW_017732127.1:597265-603350 GCF_001890085.2 Hipposideros armiger | reverse complement strand
GTAGCAAGCACCTATTATTTACAAGGGGTTGAGGCGGAGGTCACTAGCTTTTCATGGGCTCAGCGCTATCTCAGTAGTTATTTTAAAAGGTGCCCCGGGAAACACAAAGCGGAAACTTATAGCAGGAATCCTGAGCTCAGGTCCTTACACGTAAAGGTCTACACTCTGGGTGTGAGCAGGGGTATCAAACTATAAAATGCCGAGGCAGCAACTCCAAATAGCTTTTTCTCATCACAGCGTTCCTAATACACTTTCCTCTCTGGAGCCTCAGCGTTAGATAGGAAAACAACAACAACAAAAAACAACCCAAACTTGACAGCCAAACACCTGCACTAAACCAACACAAGACATTGAAAACTACCCATTTCTAATTGTATTATTTCTATTATTTTACAAATCCCTGAAGATTAGAAGATATATTTCTCTGCTTTGCTTCATCTGAAATATATCTGGCTTACAAAATAGACATTGATGCTTTTTGTTGGCTTTCTTTCTCCTTTAATTTACCTCCGTAGGAAGCCCTAGCTTAAATTATTTTCATTATGGTCCTTTGAAGAGGCCTTGAGAAACTTTTGCTTCTACATCTTGGCTCAAGCATTCCTTCTCTGTCCTCTTGGCCTAAGCAATGCTCAATTGGGATCATCTAGTACATAAACATCATGTAAGTGTTATTGTGATGACCTAAGCATATTCTGTAACTTTAATACTTTTCTTGTTTTTCTACCTTCTCCATGCTGATCATCTCTAATAGTTGTTCCAAACTTAAATTCTTTTTATCAAATTTGGCAACGCAAAACGCTTCCCAGCTGTTCACTGGTGGGTGATTCATGGCTAAGCAATGATGCAAACATCTGTTCTGGCTGGGGCAACCCTTATATTTCACCAATGGAGCTCTGCAACCATCTGTTTCCCCTTCCTTCCAAGTGACCCCACAGTTCTGTTGAGGTGAGGGAAACCAAAGAGCCATTTGGTGAATGAAAATGAAGCTTAGTGTGGCAGCAAAAAAACATTTATTCTACAATTGAAACATTCTGTGACAAACATACATTTGATTATACCTCAGAAATGTTTTGTAATCGGGTATCCGGGATCTTGTCATCTCCTTATATTAATTTTGATCTTTAAATATTGCCTGATTGGTTAGGAGGCACCCACACTTAGATTCTGAGAGTGGGCAGGGCTGGGGGAGTGGTCTTCATAGGGCTTCCCTGGATGTTGGTGAAAAAGCCAGCTTAGGAAGTTGAGTCTCTCAATATTTTGGCAACAGAGCCATTAAGACACTGTGTTTTTGGCAAAGGTGAATCTGTGTTATAGGGAGAAATCAGAGTAGGATATGAATTTCTGTTTTAGGCCAGATTAATCTTCATATGGAGGGAACATGCAGAGTTTCTAGTCCGTGGTTTATCTTAGGTTGTTTTGTGGCATAGTTCAACTCACTTGCCCTGATCTCTGAAAAAGAAGGGCCTCCAAGAGCTGGTATAAAAGATGAACATTTGCTTTAAAATAATAAAATTAAAACAAATTCAGATGAGAGAGTTAAGCTGGCGGATGTAAATGCTTTTTAGAATAAGGTAAAAATAGAATATGAACCATGCCTCCCAGATCTTTTCTGTCCTGCTCCCCACCATACCCACATATATACCCCCCCACACACACACACTCACTCACATACCAGCCCCTNGGCCTGAGTTGGGGCCTGAGATTCTGCATCCCCAGCCAGCTCCCAGGTGCTGCAGGAAGTCACCAAGTCTGGGGACCACACTTGTAAGGCTTCAAGACTCACCTGCTCCTCCCTGAGTTGTAAATACCCCTTCTTTGTGCTCTTAGCACCAGGGCCAACTGCTTCCATACTTCTCATCCTGTATTATAATAACTGTCTTGTCTGTCTATAAGTTTCTTAAGGGCAGTTACTGTACCTTGTTTGTCTTTATTTACATTTGCCGTGCCTGGCATAGAGGAGATGCTCAACAAATATTTGTTGAACAAACAACTGATTCCAACAATCCAGACAGATATTTGCTGCGTTGCATTTGTTGTTTGTGGCTGTTTTCCTATTGAGGCCAGTGACTTGTTGCCTTTCCAGATGGTGCCCTGTGGCCTGAAGGGTTGGCTCCATTTAGTATAATGCAGCAGACCTTGCCAGGGGAGGAGCAAAGGAGTGGGTGGGTAGCTTTGGCGTTGGAAGAATTCAACGTCTTTGTGCCTCATTTAGGTCAAGATTAGGGAGTTTAAAATTAGCCCTGGCTTCTGTATTTTCTTTGCATTGTTTGCGCATGCTTGTGAGCACACGTGCACACCTTTGTTATGGAATGAGTCTCTGAAATTTAATAGCCTCTTCCTCTCCTAACCCCATTCTCCACATAGGGGCCAGAATGGGCTTCCTGAAATTTGGGTTACACCACTCTTGGTGGCTCCCTCTCCTTTCAGGGAAAAGTCCAACTCTCCCGTCGTGGTGTGTGAATAGGGGGGCCCGGGATGGTTGTCACTGAGCGTCCCCTTTCACTCCCAAAAGTGTCCCAGTTAGGATGATGAATGATATGACTGCCCTACTTCTAAGTCCTCTTCCCATAGCCTCATGCTTTACCTTTTCAGCCAGGTCGCCTGGTTGTGAGAACATCTCACGTCCCAGGCTTCCAGCTCGGGCTGCTAATTCTCATGAAGGGGACCTTGTTAATAGCTCACTCTTGCATTTGCCAAGGACAGTTATTCTGTAAACTAGAATATATGCCTATTTTAACCTGTAATTACTGAACATCCTGTAAAAACCAGCAAGCAGGATCAAATCATGAACACAATGGTGTATGTTTTCCCTTAGCACATTTAGCAGCGATCTCTTAATGATTGCGTTACCCTTTAATGGACTGATGGGAGGCATCCTACTTGTGGATGAATAAATAGGAGCTACTATAGGTGGGAGAAGAGCTGCCAGTCTGTAATCGTTATTTTGCTTAAAGGGTGTAAGCTCCCTTCTCTCATCTATTCATAAATGTGTTTTTCAGTGCNTGTTTTCTGATGGTCTTAGGCGACCCCTGTGAAAGGGTCGTTCGAACCCCGAAGGGGTCGCGACCCACAGGTTGAGAACCGCTGTCCTATAGGAAGATCTCTCTGCACTGGTTTGTATGATAAAGAGAAGCGATGAGAGAGGAACAGGGAGATTGGGTAGGCAGGAGTCTCTTGAAGTTGTCTCAACTCGAGTTGCTGAGGCCAAGAGTAAGGACAAAGTAGGTTCAATGTGATAAGGAAGGGCTTGATAAAAGCATCGCGGGTTATAGAGAATAAGAATGGATTTAGTGATTAGTAACGGGGAAACAAAGGAGTTCATGGCGGTCGCAAAGCCTCAAATCTAAGAAATTGGCAAATGGTGGTGAAGAGAAGCAGCTGGAGAACAGTGGGCTTCCATGTGCTCAGGGAAGATGAGTTTGGCTTGGGACCCACTGGTTTACAAGTGAGATGTCAAGTCTGGATGTACAGCTTGAGAGCCACCTGCTTCTCTGCATAGAAGTATAGTTGGATCTAGAGGGCTTATGAGATCCCTGAGCCAGTGACAGAGATGATAGGCAAAGACCCAGGTCTAGGAAACAGAATAGGGAGCTAAATGGAATCTAAGAGAGAAAAGTTTCAAGAAGGGCAGGACTAATGAACTCCCACTTGGTACCTTCTGTCAGTCACAAGTTCCTCTGAAGCCTTCTGACTGGGAAGACATGTGATAACCCCAATGTAATGGATGAGGAATTAGGATTAAGCAGTTAGAGGCTGGCAAGGAATTGGAACTGTTAGACAGGCGGGGCTCTTTCAAGAAGGTGGGTGGTGAAAGAGCTTGGTGGGTAAGGGCATATCAGAAGGAAAGAAAGTGGCGTTTTTGAAGATGTCGTGGTTAGCATGTTTGTCACCCAAAGGGTAAGATCAAAGGGAGAGGGAGATACAGAAGATTATAGCTGGAGGTGGAATAAATAATTGATGGGACTCAGTCAAGAAGCAGGGGGCAAGAGATGGGATCAAGAGAAATCTTCAGAGTGACAGGAACCTGAAAGGAAGCGGCCCAAGGACAGAGTACCTTAGCTCCAAGCAGTGGTGAAATATCACAGTGGGAGAGCTACAGGTTTGAAAGGAGTAACCAGTTCTGGGAGCTGATGGCCTATTATGCATTACTATGAAGAGAAGTATTTGNAAGATGCAAACGTGTCTTGTCACTCTTATCCTTGTGTTTTGCTCTGCTTCCACAGAAGACCCAGATCTGTGTACCTTGGTGAAATGCCGAATCTTAGCCTGAGTAGAGGATGATGTAATCTGCAGAAAGAGCTGTTCGGTGTTGGGTGTAGGAGGAGCCACCGTAACCTTGGTTGGTGGCTGTGGACCAATGACAATTGTGTGAGCCAAATGGAACCTTCCCAGGCTTCATGGTATTTTGGAAATAATGTTCAAGCTCAGAATTCCATGAGAAAGGACAGAGCAGGCATTTGTTTACAGGACAGCAAGATGTGTGAACCAAATGGTAAAGAAAGTCTCAGTGTATAATTTCCAAAAAGTTAAAATGATGACTCCTCTTACACAAACATACAGTGATCATGTGTCGGAGATATATTTAACTCACTGATTAGGGAACTAGCAGGATGGCAAAGCTGATTCAAAGGAGAATATGGAGCCTTAAGTATAAATAGTCAATGAAACAAAATAATGGCTGAATAAGAATTGCTGAGACATGACTGAGATACATAATGTTATATAAGGTAATAAAACCATTGCCTTCAGCTTATGGGACAAAAAAAATGGCAAAGCAATAATTTGCAGCTTTTTAATCTTCTACAAGTTAACATCTAAACAGTCTGAACCCTAAAGAGTAGTAAATATTAAGTCAAGTTATTTTTCATAAAGTGTCAGGTGCCCTTCTGTGATGGCTTTGTCAGATAAGCTCTATGTGACTGTGAAAGGGCACCGAGTTATATTTTTTACTTATTTCCAAATTTCAGAATATTTTTCCTGACAATACATGATGGAACCCTTGTGGAAGAGGTTCCTCTAGTGAACACCTGAACAGTCTTCTGATTTTTTGTTGGATATTTATTCTAAATGGTTAGCTATTTTAGGGCCCAAATGTTGTTGCAGTTTGCTTTGTCATTCTTTCTTCCCAGGGTGGAATGTTGTGATTGTTTTCAGGGATGATGGCACCGAGAAAAACCATTCGGATCAATATTCTTTTCCTGTCCACTTATTCTCTTATTTTTTACCCTTGGTCCAGGTTGGAAAACTGCAGTCATAGAGTAAAAATGTATGTCTTTAAATGGCATGATTATTTTTGGGAGGGCATAATTTAAAAACAAAATTGTACTTTTGTCTAGTTCCAGAACAGAGTTTTAAATGAATCTTGTGAAGTAACTGGTTTCAATATAGAAAGTGACTATTATATCTTTAAGTTTATAAGGAACAACATTTCTTTTTATTTTTGAATTGAAAACTTTCAGATTTTCTCTTTATTGCCTCTTGAAGCAAGGTTTGCTTTGCTAATGGGTTGATCTTTTGTGCATGACAGGCACATGACACAAAGCTACACATACAATAAATCTTACTACAGAGGGTGCCAAAAAATGTATAGACATTTTAAGAAGGAAAAAACTATTAAAATTGTAATACTCAATATATACCAATAACAAACGATGAATACAAGTCACGTTTGACTTCTGCAATTACAAGAAGTGTTCAAAGTGGTCATCATCAGCGTCCAGACATTTCTGATTATGCGAACTACTGCGTGAGCAACTTTGACCAAAGTGTTGACTTGTGTACATTTTTTTGGCACCCCGGTATTTTTTACTTCATGAAAGAAAAATGTGTGATTAATTTAGGCACATTAGATTCTTAGTTAGAAAAAGCTAAATATTGTGAAGTCCTCTGAGTCCTTTGTAATGCCTGCTGTGCAGACTGTTTTATGTGTCAGTTACTTATTTAATTATGTTTCAGGAGCTATGATTTGACCCCCAGTGTGACAGAGCTACAAATGATTTTAATGGGTTTCCACGGTCATTTTTTTTTCTTTTGGAACTGCTTAATCTCAAAGAAGATGCTGCAAAATCAGAGTCCAAGATCAGAA
>NW_017732127.1:593198-595065 GCF_001890085.2 Hipposideros armiger | reverse complement strand
GCCCCTAAAAGCTTTTTAAAATGACTTAATCATCCAGAAACCTCACTTGCCTACTGCAGATTAAGCAGAAAGGGATGGCTGAATGTAGGTTTATTGGGCTCGTGCCATGTGCCAGGTAGGGTGCCGAGCCCTCTATGTGGACCATCTCATTTAATGATGAACATTTGTCCCAGTTCACAGTTGAGGAAAGGAGAGAGCCAAGTGGCTTGTCCCAGGTGAAACAGCCCGGAAGGGCCGGGACCAGGATGGGAACTGAAGTCCCTTTCTTTCTCCTACCTGGGACAATGGGCCAAATTCTTTTTTTTTCTGACCTGTGGAGACCAGTAGTTCAACATCCTAAAAGTGACCTTGAACTCCACTTGAGACTCAGGTGGCTGAGAGTCCAGTAATCAAGGCAGCCTAACCAGGAGCAGCGTTCATTTTTGTAGTTTGGGGAGAATTTGATATTTGTTAGAACAAACTGCTAAGCCTGTGGCCTTGAGGAAAGAAGTTTATGAAGAAGCATTCTTCCGCCTTTCAGTCTAAGAGCGTCAAACAGTGCTGCTGGAAAGAGGAAGTGGTAAGGGGAACTAGTAGCGCTGAGCAAGCTAACGGCTCTTGATGTATATCCCCTTTAAAGAGTGCTGCCTGTAAGGAAGGCAGGAGTGGGACCAGGCATGGGCCTGGGACTGGGCCTAATTTCTTTCCCCTTGTTTTGCAGTCTCTCCTAACCATTTGCTTCTGTCATTATTGCTGAGCATGCAGAATTTTATCATGTGGTGAAGGTCACTTCCACCCATGTCCTTTGTTACTTTAATGCACGAAGCAAGCGCTCACTGGCCTTCTTACTATCCCTAACATTTTTTTCCATAAAGAAACATTTTAAGAATGGAATTGATTCAAGTGCTTTTATATTGTACTTGAACTTATATTTTACATGAACTTATATCCCTTGTAAACAGGCATTTCTATAGGTTTGGGGTAAGTGACCTGTGATCTCTGTTTTAAAAGCTTAACCTGTTGGGCTGGACAGCCTTGAAAATTCCAGAGGGCTTGAGGCTATGGTGGCATTTTCTGTGGTGTGGCGGTGGGGTTAACTGTGATTCACACATATGACCTTGGAATGTGAGTAGGCTGCTGGGGAGCGTGGGCCAGCCAGGCTGTGGGGAGGCAGCCACACAAAGGGCACATAGTTGCATTCCTCTGGGGCCACCGGCAAGCGTGGTGGCTCCTTGCCATCTGTCAGTGCTCTTTGGTATTCTCCTGGGAGTGGATTCCTGGATTCCTTGGCGCCTGGGAAGCACAGTCACCCAGGGAGACACTGCTGCTGGCTCAGTGGCAAGGCCAGAGCTGTAGAAACAGCGTATGGGGGAGGTTGCTGGGCTTCTAAAGGCACCATCATGATCCTGGGAGGAAACGAGGCATCCAGAGTGTGGGAGCCTGGGGAAGACTCTTGAATTGCAGTGTACCGATCTGGCCCTGCGAGCTGTATGGAAGCGTCCCCTCCAGTTGTCAGATTTCGGAGCGCATTAGGGGAAGGGAATTGGGTGAAAGGTTCAGGTAATAAATGGGATGTTGGATACATAGTAAGGAATGTCTGTGCTTAAAGCTGCCCCTGGTTCCTCCTGAAGAGTTTCTCTCAATAAGGCAAAGCCCCACATTTAAGAGTCCCCTCTACAGAACCCTGTGCTAGCAGCTGGCAAGCATACATGTTTACGGTGCAGTGATCTTTTGATAAGGAGTTCATTCCTGAAACGCAAAGGGAAACTTCTGACTAGAACTCAGGCCAGGGCGTGGGGTCAGATTAATGAAAAATAACACCAACTGCAAGCACAAAACTGGGAAAGGCAAAATTATAAGGGAGCTGCAAGATTGCAGAAATGGAAAA
>NW_017732127.1:589345-590118 GCF_001890085.2 Hipposideros armiger | reverse complement strand
CTATCTATCTATCTATCTATATCCTGGTGCACATGAGCAAGACTTTCTCTAGGCTTTCTCCCTGAGAGTGGGGTACGCATGATGTCCACCTTCACCTGCTAGGTGGTGTCAAGTCGCTTTCTAAAGTGGCTGTGCTCATTTTCACTCCTGTAGCAGTGTATGTGAGCTTCAGTTTCCCTAAATCCCACAAACCCTTGGAAATGACAAACTTTAAAATGTTTGCCAGTCTCATGGACATGAATCGGTATCTTGTTTTTTAATTAGTATTTCCTTGATTACTGCTCAGTTGAGCTTCTTTTCACATGTTTGCTTGGCCTTATGAATTTTTTTCTATGAAACGCCTATTCATGCATTGTGCCCATTTTTTTTTTCTAGACTCATCTTTTTAAAAGATATGAAGTCACTCAGTCAGGCATCTGTGTATACTTATCTACCTACCTCTATGTACCAACGTTCAAGCGTCAATTCATGCTAACACTAACTGATACTTTTATCTGGCAGAAAAATCCAGTTTATTGCCTGTACCAAATAGGTGTCTGTACATGATAAGTATTGAATGAATCTGATAGGAGGAGGGAAAGCTTGCCATTAAAGATGCGCAGTTAGCACGTCAAGTGAGGTACCTTTCTAAACTATTGGGTTGTCGGAAAAGTCATGATGTATTTTTTCTATGTTTTTTATTGCAAAAATGCATCATGCCTTCTGACAACCCAGTAGTACCAAGCAAGCCTGTTTTTCATGCTCTGCCCCCTAAGGATTGTGTGACCTGGACA
>NW_017732127.1:575367-583560 GCF_001890085.2 Hipposideros armiger | reverse complement strand
CAGTTGTTTGATTTTACCAGTGGTCGAGAGAGCTCTGGGTGTGTTTGCCTGTATAGTGAACATCAGAGAGGCCTGAGTGGGGGGACAAAGAAATGTTTGGTAAATGTGGTTGCGAAGTTGCGAAGATGCTGTGGGTTAGATGAAATAGTGTGGTCAGATGGCTGTGTGCGGACTGACTGAGCTGGCTGGCTTAGCACAACATTGTTGTCCCTAGAAAGGAACAGCATGGAATTTGTGATGTGCAGCAAGATAGTGGACTCAGCTCCTGCAGCTGGCCAGCCAGCTTTTCAGAGAGAGAGAGAGAGAGAGAGAGAGAGAGAGATGTTTTAGGGACATCCTTCAGTCTCTTTAATTTAACACAAGTAGACTTCTTTATTACAAAGGTAGCTGGATGAGAGTGGGTGGCAGAGTCAAGGCCAAGAGCTGCCAAAGGGAAAGTCAAAGAAAGGATTTCACAACCAGTGACTCGTTTATTTAGCATATGCTTGACTCATTGGGTTCCAGGCACTATGTGAAGCTCTGAGGGTACAAGCTGAACAAGACAGATAAGGTCCCTGTGCACCCGAATCGTAATTCTAGTGGAGGAGACATCAGACATAGACGTTAATATACGAGATTATCTCGGGTTCAGAGGCGCCTCCTGCACCAGACAGCTTGGTTTTGCTTTGTGCCATAATACAGAGAAGTTTAGAATAAAGCAGCTGAGCTATGTCCCAGATCACCTTCAGACTGAGGTTTGTGAAATGGAAGAAGGCGTCAGCATGCTTCTCAAAGGCCACTTTTAAAGCCTTTTAAGAAAATCAATGTAGACAACATCATGGATCCTGCACTAATGGAAACTGTGGTTGGGAGCTGAGTGGGTGAGTGAAGAGAAGAGAGCAGGCTTGTGGGGGTGAGATGGGGCAGCTGAGGAAGTGTGTTGTGATGGAGGGGAGACCAGAGGAGAAGCTGGAAGGCCTCTTAGGCTGTTCAAATTAGGAAGTGCCTGTTGAAGATGAGATGCACTTTATATCTCTGTTGGATAATCACCTTCCCTAAGTGCCTAGATGTGGCTCTGAAGTGAATTTGAGGAAGGACAACCCCCTCCAAGAAGCTGGATTGTTTTACTCCTTCCTGAGAATGTCTAATTCAGCTTTGGACATGAGTCAGCTCCATGTCCAATCAATAGAAAAATTATGCAGGGCATTGTCTTGTTTGGGTGTATAATAATGAATTGCTACCCTTTTCCCTCTTCTTTCTCCTTTGCAAATTGCATATGAAAAGCTAATTTCTCTAAAGCATCTTTCTGTTCCAGGAGCATAGTTTTACTCGTTGTGGTATATGTTCATTATTTCCTGCATATTTTAAAAGGGATTGATTCTAGGCAGCTTACAGTGGAGTACTACATCTCTTCCATTTACCCTTCCAGAGCTAGCCAGTTTCTGCCATCTCTGCCCCAGAAAGCTGACCTGATTGATGACATTGGTATAAAAGCTGCATTGTCCTTTGACTTTCAATTGAGTTTGATCAACAGGGGCCCCCAGATAGGAGGCCACATGAATGAGAGAGTGAGGTCTGTGTATTTTTTCCCCTGGCTCCTTCCTTGTGAGGTGGCCTTGGGCCAGTTCTGTTCCAGGACTTGTAGTCACTGTTCTTCTGGAGGCTGCTACTCTACGTGACTCTCTCTGGTGGGCCCCAGTTCCTGCTTTCTCCCTCATCCTTTATACCTGGTTGTGGGGCGTGTGTGTATGTGTGTGTGATGGGGGGAGACAGTTTTGCTCCTATGAGGTTCCTGCACTGGCTGATGGTGCCCCTCCACCCAACTCACACCCTTGCGAACAATCCCTTTGGAAAGGCAGCCTTGAAATATTCTAAATTGAATGTGCCATCTCCTTCCTGTTGGGATTTTGGCAGATATGAATATCAAAACATACAACAAAGAGAGAAACACCTTTGAATAAATTGAGAGTCATAGAGACACAGAACTAGGAATTGAGATAGACATGATGTCTGTGCACCTTTCCATTGGGGATTGTTTGTGTTTTCGTTTATTTGTAGGATTGTCTTAAAAAATATATTCTGGGCTGAGTCTTGTCAGTTATAAGTATTTTGTCCACAGGTTATAAGCGGACATCTCTTCCCAGCCTGTGGCTTACTCCTTCACTAACTTAAATGATATTCTTTGTCTAACAGACATTCTTAATTCGAATGAAGTCCATTTTAGCACTTCTAGTGTTCTATTAAGAAAATCTCTGCCTACTCAAAGATCATGATAATATTACCTGATATTTTCTTCCAGAAGCTTTATTGTTTTACTTTTCATATTTATGTCCATGATCATCTCAGATTGAGTTTTTAAACAGCTTTATTTAGATAGAATTTACATACCTTTAAATTTACTCACTTAAAGAGCACAGTTCAATGATTTTTTTAAAGCAAATTTACAGAGCTATGTAGCCATCTCCACAATCTAATTTTAGAACGTTTCCATCACCCGAAAAAGAAATCTCATGCCTATATGTGCAGTCACTCCCCCTTCCCACGCCCAGCCCCAGGCAACCACTCATCTACTTTTTGTCTCTATAGATTTGCCTTCTGATTGTGTGTGTGTGTGTGTGTGTGTGTGTGTGTGTGTGTGTGTGTGTGTGTGTGTGTGTAGTGATGTGTAGTTATCTCATTTGAACACAAACCTTAACTCTAAGCTTTCTGGAAGACAGAGCAAAGAGGGAGTCCCAAATCTTTGCATGGTCCTCCTGGTTGGTTCCTGCTACTACAATTCTATCACTTCTAGGAAGAATCATTGTATCACGTCTTATAATATGCATTGGGTAATATAATGACACTGTCTTTGACTATATTCTGGAAAGAGATAGAGAAACTTTGAATAGTTATTTCTCTTGTTGCCTTTCTATGAATGTTAATTGTCTGTCACCCAGTTGAGATGAGTTGAAAGCACTTCTGTGAGAAGCTACAATAATAAGGTTTATGCCCATGGATTTCTGAAGATTTAATTGAGCACACTGGGAGAACCTAAGGAACTAAGGGACAGGCACAGCATGGTTCTTCTGTGAAATACCTGAAGCAGGCTTTTGGTGAGGATAGACCACAAACATTTTAAGTTTGGATTCTCTGCTGGGTAAGTGCCCGAAGTGATGAAAAGCTGTATTGCTTTTATTTTCCTTTATCTAAATCTCCCCCCAGCCTTATTGAAGTGTGACTAACAAAGAAAAATTGCCTATATTTAAGGTGTGCAATTTGATGTTTTCATATGCATGTACTTTGTGAAAGGATTACCACAATCCAGCTAATTAACATATCCATCACTTCACATAGTGGTTTTTTTGTATGTGTGGTGAGAACACTTAAGATCTACTCTTAGCAAAGTTCCAATATACAGTGCAGTATTAACTCGTCACCACGCTGTACATCAGGTCTCCAGAACTTATTCATCTTATTACTGCAAGCTTGTGCCCTTTGACCTTCTTCTCCTCATTTTTCCCCACGTCCAGACCCTGGTAACCACCATTCTACTTTGTGTTAATATGAGTTCAACTTTTAGTGGCATTGTTTATTAAAGGAGGATCCATGTGCTGTGTCGAGCCACCAGACATGCAGGTGGCGGAGCTGACATATTGTTGTGAATATTTAAGGGCCTGCCCGTCAGCAGCCAGCACATGTCTTTTTTTGTGCATGGATGCCAGGGTGTTGTGAGTAGGGCCAACACTCCCCACTGAAAGGACCTTCCATGCTGCTGTGGCACCTACAAAAATAGATGGCTGGTTCCCTAGATTCATGCACCATAAAGCATAAGAGAAAGTGGTGTTTGGGGCCTATATAATTTTAAGAGTTCTTGCTACTTGGCCATCTCAAAAGATGGACTTATATACTTCAATACACTCAACAGGATCAGTTAATTTCAAAATATAGCCATACATAGCTGAATGAGTTGACTTACCAGTCAGAATTACTTGTGGCCCACTAAATACTGAAGAATATCTGCCAGTTGCAGTGATTTTATTTGGACCACATTTTGATGTTGAAATGTGTTCAAGGCATCATTTAGCCAACATATTCAGCTGCTCACAAAGGCTACTCTCTGGTCAGTCATGGCAAAGACCCTATTGCTGGTAGGGAGAAGGTTACCTTTCTGTTTGTCTTAGCAGTACTAGGTATGCATTCAAGGAATACATTCATTAAACATGTGAAAGAGCTCTCATGCACTGCCAGTGAGAGGGTACATTAGTACAACCACTTTAGAAAGTGCTCTGGCAGTATCTACTATAGGTACACATACAGTGTGTCTCAGCAATTCCACTCCTAGGTATATACCGAGTAGAAATAGTTATGTGTTCACCAAAGATATGTACATGTGTGTTCATAGCAGCTTTATTTGTGATAACCCAAACTGGGAACTATCCCAATGTCCATTAGTAGTACAATGGATTAATGAAGTATGTATTTATACAATGGAAATACTGTAGAGCAATAAAGTTAATGAATGACTTCATACAACAACATATATGAATATCAGAAATTATGTTGAACTAAAGAAGCAGCATCAAAGAACAATATTGTAGCATTCCATTCACTTAAAGTTCAGAAATAGGCAAAAATGATAGAAATCAGAATAATGGATACTTTTTGGGGAGGTAAAGACTGCAGGGTACGAAGGCACTTTTGAGGAAGAAGTAGTATTTTATTGCTTGATCTGGGTGGTGATATAGATTTGTTTACTTTGTAAAAAGTCATAGAGCTGTGTACTTCTGGTTTCTGTACTTTACTGTGTATATGTTATGTCAATAAAAGTATTTACTTAAAAACAAGAAGGGCAGCTAGAACAATCCTGCCGCATGTGTTCAGGGTTATCTGATAAAAGTCCATTTTTGTGCATATTCTGATTCCAGAAATGCTGCAGATTTTGAAGAATCATGAATAACCGGAGTTAAAATGTGAATGGATAGCTTGGCTTATAAAAGGTTTCTGTATATAGACTCAAAATTTGACACGGATTAATGAATGAAGTGAAAAGTTACATATTAAAATTCAGTCCTCTTTGAGTGGAAATAATTTATAATAGTGAGTTTTAGCAAAATAGTTGTGTCTAAAACGGTTTACTTCTCATCTAAGATACTAAGGTGAGAAACAGGTTTGTGGTCCCCCACCCCTCCGTCTCTCTATTTACCCAGACAAAAAGGCAACCTGATTTTATTAAAGTTATCTGCCACAGTAATGGTCTGTACTCTTGAGGACTTTTCTCTCGCCCTTCCTCTCACCTGCCCTCCCTCCATCCCTATACTATTGACAGATAATACTTCAAGTCACTAGAGTAAGTTGGGAGTTGAGTCATTTGGTGGGGATTAGAGCCTACCTTCTCCTTGGTCCTACAGGATCCAGCCACCTTCACTTCTCTGACCTCATCTACTCTTGTCCCCTTTGCTCCCTGTACTCCAGTCTCATCCCAGCCTCCCCTGACATTGCTCAGACCCATCCTGACACCCTAGCCTTAGCACCTTTGGCCTATCTGTTCTCCCTGCCTGGGATGAATTTCCTAAGTTCATCTCTGCACCTAATGCCTTCATGTCCTTCAAGTCTTTGCTCAAATGTCATCCACCCAATGGCCTAGGCCTACTCTGACCATTCTATTTAAAACTGCCACCTGCCTCCCTTACCCGCTCACTGTACTGCTGAGAAGTTTCTGGACACACATAGGAGACAGCGTGATGAGATGGAAGAAACATGAGCTTTGGAATGAAATCAAACTGGAGTTTGAAACTTAGCTGTGTGATCTTGGGGGAGTTCCGTAGTGTTTCTCTGGGCCTCAGTCTCCTCATAGGTAAAATGTCGTTACCTCATAGTATTGTTAGATAGGATACCGCAGGTGAAGCCCCTAGCTTGCACATAGCAGGCCTCCATAGATAGAATCTTCCTTTCTCTCTAACTGTGTCCTCCCTGCATCAGTAGAGACTGATTTACACAGTAAAATGTTCCAGGAAGTCAGTTCCAGGTGAGGATTAATACATTTTCACAGGGCGAACAAGCTAACATTAAAAAGTTGAACCTGCAATATAGTAACTGAAATTATGATGGTTAGCCTCATCTTATCTACTCAAAAATGACTTTGTCAAAAGCCGGGGAGAGGAAATGGCCTGAAGCCTTAGACACAGATGATGGGAATTGACTGTTTAATTAGCCAGGTCTCTAATGGACAGGTGATGTTACAACCCTGGAGGAAGGTGAGAAGATGAGGATTTTCACTCTTGCCCTAGATATTCTGAAGGGATCCAGGGAGGAGCTGTGTCACTAAGAATCATGTTCCGAAACACCCTGAGGGTCAGCAAAGGTGCTGTTGGCCTCTGAGGCACAGGGATATGTGATAGCAGTTACTAAGCAACTTACCCTTCTTGGCTGGGTTGGCCTCATTATTCTGCCTGTGGTGCAGGGAAGCTAGTCTGTTGTTTTTAGAAAGAGAATTTTACAGTTTTCTGGTCCTTCCATTTGTGAAAGGAAAGAACCTGATGAAAAATCAGTAATACACAGGGACACTTTTGTCCCTTGTATGGTGAGAACAAGATTGGGGGCGGGCAGGGCATCCCAACCTGAAGGCAAGGCTGTCAGTAGAAATATGAGGGGCAGGTATCTATCCATCACTTTCACACTTAGTCCAGTGGATACTCAGGAAAGCTGTGCGAGAGACTGGTTGGTTAGATAACAGAAGAGCTTACTGAAAAAAGAACTGTTCTCAAAATGTGCACCCAACATGTGAGGACCCGCAACTTGGTAGGAAAGAGAAGAAGGGTTAGGAATTGAAGAGAGTTCGAGTCTTGGGTTCAGCTCTGATTTGTCGTTTGAGCCCGTTTTCCCATCTTTGTGTGCGGGGTGGGGATAATAACAGTGGTTCCACCAAAGTGTGTGAGGGTTGAATGAGCTAATACATATAAATGGATTAGCACAATGCCGGGCACTAGTATGTGCTAAAAATGTTTGCTCTTACTGAGAAATTTGGATGGTTGTAATTGTATACAAGGGTGTGTTGTGCCCACTCTTAGGAGTCTGATATTCTCATACAAAACTTCTTGTCCACCCTTTTCTGAACCAACATAAGAAGCAGCTGGAAGAGATTTCCCTGTGCTGATCAAGGGTTTTATTTTTCCCTTGGGGGAGGAGAGAAGTTGGGTGACAAGGCTGAGAGCCATACATAGTCAGAGAGCAATTAGCAGCTTAATAAATGAGTGTCCGATGGGATGGAGTAAAATGCTAGAAGCGAAGATGCAATCTAAGGGCAGCAAGAGTGTGGCCACCGGTCCCATTCTGAGACCAGTAACTTGCAAAATCAGGAGCAGCCGTTCAACTCCACGTATCCAGCTTCTTGTTTGGGGCTGGATATTGTGTGCTTTTCAAGCTTTGTCTGCCACCACCTTCATGGCCGTTGTGCTCAGCAGCCCATCTCTAGTGGGGCTACTGCCTGGGAGCCTGGAAGAGAGATAGCAGCCTGCAGACAGTAGCCTTCATGCCTGTAGACCCCTTGAGAGAAGTGATAAAACAAGAGCTATGCAGTCATACACAATAACAAGAGAGAGCCCAGGCAATATTTCATCAATTTCCAGGTGAGGTCAGAGGACAGAGGTGTCACTGAGGGTATGGGCAGCTCGTGAGGGCTCTAATGTAGGGGCAGATCCTGTAGCACATCCTCTACCATGAGCAGGTGAACACGTCAGTAACAGAATTTTGGTAGAGAGGTACTCTGCTTTGTTCGTGCAGGAGAAGGTCATGAGTGAAACCATGGTGGTGGCGCATTTTGCAGAGCATTTGAGTGATGCAATGAACTAGAGGGAAATGTGAAAAATGAAGCAATAGGAAAACAACAACAACCCCCAAACAAACATGCCCAAGCAATAAACAATAACAACACAAAATAAAACTCAGCTGCTTGAACAACAGATACGTACAATACAGTTTTACATGCCCGGATTTGCCTGCTCTCTTCAGTGAAGTGTGTCCTCACTGACATTGACTAACAGCCAAAGAGGACCTTTTGACATCCTGTTCATTGTCCGTTGACCAAGGGAGTAACTTTCTGAGATGTAGCCTATAATTTGGGGTAGCAACACTCATGGGTTGAAAGATGTGTTCTGATCTGGGAGGGTTATCTCCAGGACTCCTTGGCTCACAGGAGAAAAAGCCACCTCGTCTTCCTTTCTTGAGATTTATAAAATT
>NW_017732127.1:572535-574202 GCF_001890085.2 Hipposideros armiger | reverse complement strand
TGAGATATAATTGATATATAACATGTTATAAGTTTAAGGTATACAATGTAATAATTTGATATATGTATATATTGCAAAATGAGTGTCACAATAAAGTTAACATATCCATCACCTCACAGTTACTTTTTCTTTTGTGGTGAGAACTTAAAAAATCTTCTCTCACCAGCTTTCAAATATATAATACAGTATGAACTATAGTCACCATGCTGTACATTATATTCCCAGAACTTCTTTATTTTATAATTGGAAGTTTGTACCCTTTTACCACCTTTACCCATTTCCCCCAACCCCACCTCATAAATTACTATGTGATTTAATCTGTGACCAAGTGAAGTTGGAGAACTTTTCTCAGGCTAGAAAGGAAGAGCCAATCATGCAGCCCTGTCCCATTTCCAATAAGCTTGTCAAACTAAAAACCTGTCAGCCCTGGTCCTTCCTCATTGCAGGCATTGGCTTGGAGGAGGGGTCATAGACACTTTTAACAGCATTTTTCTTATCCCTGAGCTCCCCTTCCTTGTCCCAGCATGCAACTTTCAGGGGCCTCCACGAATTGCATTTAGATGCAAATAAATTAACCTGAGCCTTAGCCAGTGTGGGGCAGCCCTCTACTGAAGAGGCAGTGTGGAAACCAGATCTGCCTGTGCTCAGGACTAGGATGAACTGTCACTCTCATCCCGGCCAGCCTACACTTGTATACCTGGGTACCCGGAGGTCAGAAAGGTTGATAACTTGCCCAGGCCCATCCATTGGCAGAGGCAGGGAACTCTTAGGCTGTACTGGGACTTCCAGATCAGAGACATCGTCACTATACCCAGCCTTTTGTCTCTTGCTTCTCTTTCTTCTTGGAGGCAAAGGAGGCAGGTCTTCCGGTTAATATAATAACCGGAATTCTGGTTTGTGAGTCGTAAGCATACTTTTAGCCTATGGGCAAAGAGTAGGTATGTTACCTTCAGAGAGTAAACCAGTGATTAAACCTCAGTGATTAAAAAGTGATCCGAAAGAAATGTAGTACACTGCTAACCAGCCTAGTGCTTGTAATTTGTAGAAAAGCTAGAAGATGCAAATAGGCACAAAGAAAAACTAAAAATAACCTCTTAGTGTTTTAGCCTGTATTCTTTGTCTCTATGTATATATAATTGTTTGAATAAATATGCACGCATGTGTAAAAATAGGAATTTTACTAAAATCTTTCATTCCACCTTGATTTTTTTCCCCACTTTATGTTGTCTTGAATATCTTCTCATGCCGCCCTAAGAATGAACCCTTGAAGGGGTTCTCACTCTTATATGTGTTTTTGAGTGTGTTTGTGGATTCTTATGTGTGCCCACAGTACCATCTGGCTCTGTATTGTGCATTGTGAAACAATGGACCAAAATGTTCTGTGGGTGCGAAGAGCTGGTAGATTGCATCTGATGTTTTCATTCGGGAAGCTCCTGTCTACTGTAAAGAGTTAACAAAAAAAGGCAGAAGACAGTTAAGGAAGAAAGCTGGTTCATAATAGCTGATAATGGCTGTTCAAATTCACATCAATCATTCTCTGTATTTTTAGTTTCATAAAAAACAAAACACGCTCAGCTTGGGGTTTCTGTGTAGTCAGAAGAGATGTAAATATAACCAAGATGTTTTTCCTCCTTTGTGACTGATCACTTGAAGAAAAGGGGGGTGTG
>NW_017732127.1:570704-571490 GCF_001890085.2 Hipposideros armiger | reverse complement strand
TAGCTATAAGTGGTTTTGAATTTCTTCAGAAACCATTCAACAACTCTTGTTCTGGCTGCTTTATCTCACCATCTTAGATGTGCCAAGAGCTGCCCTGTCAGATTATTCTCAGAAATTGGAGGATCCTTCTGCCCAAGGCTTTCAACAGATAGGTAGGACTAAGAAAGGGTTCTGTGCTTAATCGATTTCCTCAGCACAAGATAAAAAACACTTTGTTGACATTTTAGAAAAGATTGCAGTTGGAAAAATTTTAAATTATTCAGATGTGAATGCCTATAAGAATTGGGCCTGGCAATGGCACTACACCCTGAAACAGGAAGAAGAAAAAAGAGGGAAGGAAGAACCCGCTGAGCTCTGGGCAATGGCAGAAATTGCTAAGAAGAGCTGACATGCCAAGTATGATTTCCCAAGTGTCGGGATGGGTCCTTGTGCCTGTCAGAAGAGACATGACCCTGTGCCTGAGCATAGACACACAGGCTTTTAGAATGAAAGCCATGGAAAACAGGGGAGGTATCGATGGTGGAAAACCCCCAGAAGAAAAACGAAAAGCAGGAAACACTGACTCCAAGCCACCCTGCCCACTTATTCAACTATGGCACTCCTCAATAAGACCCCATTCGGGACCCAGACAGTGGAGTGGCCAATCCGTTCTGGGTGCTACCTCTTTTCATGGATGTACTTTCTTTGTCTTTTTTCCTTAGGGCCCTTTAATCTTCCCCTTGATACTACAAGGCTCTTGCTATGAGGATGATAGTATATTTCTGTCTTCTCAGAGTATGTAGGGGC
>NW_017732127.1:509673-568499 GCF_001890085.2 Hipposideros armiger | reverse complement strand
TTTTGTTGGGATCCCTGGAAGTTCATACTTAGGGTGAGCTTAATGATTGATAATCTAGAGACACAAATTCTATTTCCCTGTGAATATTTTGGCTCCACCTTGTGTTGGCCTCATCCTCAAGCAGGTTTCAAGATGACTGCAGCAGTTCCAGACCTCATGTCTCTATATAACAATGTCCAGAGGGAAGAGAAAGTCTCTTCCTGAAGCTCTTTCAGAAGGGTGAACACGAACCATTTCAGAAACACCAGTCAATTGCTTCTCATGTCTCGGTTGGCCTAACCTGGGTCATGTGTCCTTTCCTGAACCAGTTAGACAAGAGGGGTGGGGTTACTCTTATACCAGCCAAGCTTGAACCCTGGAGATGGGGGTGGGTTATAGTTTCCTGAGGCTCAGGTACTTTACATGTTCCTGTATGTGTGTGTGTATGGATTTGTTGTGTGTGTATACACATGTTCATACCTAAACAAAATCTGGGTACTATTAGGAAAGACAAAGGGGTGTTTAGATGCTGGGCAATTAACCAATGACATCTACTATAACGTGGTTTGTATTTTATAAAAACTGCCCCTCTG
The DNA here is from genome assembly GCF_001890085.2 of Hipposideros armiger. Taxonomy (NCBI): domain Eukaryota; kingdom Metazoa; phylum Chordata; class Mammalia; order Chiroptera; family Hipposideridae; genus Hipposideros; species Hipposideros armiger. The sequence continues at coordinate 567,927 of NW_017732127.1, read as the reverse complement.
CAGGCCTGATGTTGCAGTAGTTAACCCAGCGTTCCTGTCAGTGTACAAATTCTCATAACCGGGGCACTTGATACTGCTCCCCAATCCACATATTGTTGTTTTCTTCCATCTCCACATAGAGAGAGGAAGCAGATGGGCAAATTGCGTTCCTACAACAACTTGGGCATAGGTGTTGGACCTGGGTTTGACACACTTACAAACAAACTTAACATTTCTGAGCCCATTTTAAAACAAGTATAACATGGGGAGAATATTAATTACCTCAATAGGCTGTCAGGAGATTAAGTGCAAAGTATGTAACACAGCTCTTGGTGAGTGTTTAATAAATAGTAATTATCATGATTATGTTCATACCTTCATTCCTGAGGGTAGCTACCTAAACTCTAAGCCTGGGTTTATAGCAATACATTAAGTGTTTGGGGGTTGGTACTCTTTCCCTCACTTAACCAATCTCTAAAAAGTAATAGAATGCCTTCGCTTAGAGTTTTAGGAAGTTGGGATAGAGATCTGTCATACTTTTTCAATGATGACAAGTCATGACAAGCCTGACTTAGCCAATTGATTTTTATTCCCTTTTACTTTAAGCACAAATATGTTGTTTTAACTTTGCCACTGACCTGGGGGCGGAGGAGGGGTTGAAGTAAATTCATTATCAATTGACTGAAAGAGGAATTAAGCCAAAGAATCGAGTTCTTTGTCTCTGTTTACTTTTTCTCCCACAGATGCCAATTCTGGGAGGTGAGTACTGTTCCTCCCAACACCCTTGTACCTATAATGATCTATGAAATTGAAGACAATGCTAATAGTAGCTGTCATGAAGAATCGAGGTCTGCTCAGTCCCACGTCATTACAAGACATTGCCTTGACTTACGTATTTTGTGTGTCTTGCACAGAGTGGGAGTAGTCCACCAGAGTAAATCCTACTGCAGAAAGCTGGACAATCCAATCATAAAATGATGAACTCACCTGTTATATCCAGGGATTTGGTCCTGCACCAGCCTCTTTAAGATGGTTAGGCTGCAGTGTACATCTGTAAAAGGAACTAAACCCAATGATTGTATGATTGTATTCTGCGCATTGGATTTAGCTGTCGTCAGATATAGTTGGTCATTTGGGGCTCCTGATTTTAAAACAATTATAGAAACCGAAAAACAAATTTCATGTGATGGTTTGTCCCTTTTGAGAGACATCAAATGGGTCCTCTTAGAAAGGAAGTAAAGGCTCAACGCTCATTCAGAATTAAAACTCAAAAGTGACTTCAGGAAAATCGAGGCTTCATATCACAATATGGGCTTATAACGCCCAGTGCTTCATTCAGTGCAGTGTATCCCAGGGTTTTTCATCAACTTCCCAAGCTGATGGTCATAGTTTCTGATGAAAAGATAATCATGTAACATAGACCAAACTGACCTTCCAAAATTACTCTTAGTGGATTTGGAAGAGTAGCTCACTTAATGTCTCTAATTTCGTCATTTATTTTTATAGGTCACATTCCATCCTTAAAACACCCCATGGGTCTGTCAGTGACTTTGTTTGAAGCAGAAATTTGTCTTATCAAATATCCTGATGAGGGCTTGGAAGGGCTTTTGCTATTAAAAGGGTTTTGTTCTAATGATATTTATCTTAATCAGATTTGGCTGACACATCTCTCACTCATAGAATTCTAGAAGGAAAAATAATCTAACCAACTCAGAAATTGTTTGGCCCAACCAACTTATTTTACTGCTGGGGAGTTTGCCCCAGGTCACCCTGGCCTGTCTTTGAATCCCAGTCCTGAGTTCCCCCCATTCTCCCACAGTGCCTTTCTGTGTTGATTTATGGTTGTGACATGGAGGCTGTGAGGCCTGAGGCTGCAGGCTTTCCACCTTTTCTGGTGGGAGTCGGGGTGTTCTGCCTGATACCATTCATTGCATGTCCACACCATCCAGACCCTGCCTTCTAGCAGAGTTGCAGTGGACTCACCCATGCTCCAGGGAGACAAATGGCATGGTAGGAGCCCACAATCAGCAGCCTGGTGGCCTGGGTCAAATCCTACCTTGCTCTGTGGATGTTGTGTGACTTTGGGTAACCCATTGAGCCTCTCTGTGCCTCAGTTTTTTCAGATATAAAATAGGGACCTTCCTTCTAGGATCACTGTGGGGATTGAATGAGTGCATACCTAGAGAGCAATTGGAGCAAGCAATCAGGTGCGTTGTGTGTGGGTTTGCAAACTATGGGTCTCCCCAAGGTACTGAGTTGTGAAATCAGTGTTTTCAATCATAAATGGCATTAGAAAAATTAACCTGTTATAGTAGAATAAAATAGAACATATATGAGTGCATGGCATTTATGCAGGGTCTTTTTTGGTGTCTCTTTCACTCTTCTTTTTGGTGTTCCTTTGATTTTGTGCATGTGTGCGTGTGCGTGCATGTGTGTGTGTGTAATGGTTCACAGTGCAAAATGTATTGCTCACTGTGGATTGTAGTTAAGAGTTTGGACGCCTCTGCTCCAGGGACTGGAGTGAGCGAATCCATTTCTCTAAGCACAGATCTATCGGGGTGATGAAGTGCATTTTAGCATCAATATATAAGGTGAGCTCTGGCTGAAACTTCAATGTGCTTCCTTTGCAGAGGGAGACCAAAGGGCAGTTTCTTATTGACCACATCTGCAACTACTACAGCTTGCTGGAGAAGGACTACTTTGGCATTCGTTATGTGGACCCAGAGAAGCAGCGGGTAAGAGCTGACCTCTGTAAAAAAAAAAAAATGCTGACCTCTGTCTGGACCCATTTTGGGGAGTCACTCAGGCTGTGGGTGCTGAAGAGTTTTCTCTCAGAGCAATTAAGATACACTCTTGTTCTCATGGTTATTGACCACATGGAACCAACCAGCCTGCGCTGTGTGTGTGTGTGTGTGTGTGTGTGTGTGTGTGTGTGTGTGTAAGAGTCTGGCATTGTTCCCATTGCACTGGCTAGGTAGGGCAGGAGAAGGGAAAGCTTACCTTAGACCTCACCAGAAAGCTGCTCGCCCCTGATTGAAGAGAGAATTTGCCTGTGCACATTGAACCCAAAGTTTGCCAAAGCTCTTCAAACAGTGGCTACATAAAACCTAGTTATAGAGAAAACCCACCCCTCACTATAAAAAGAGATTGATAGGGAACAGGGCAGTGACTGGGTATAAAATTTTCTTTTAGGGTAATAAAAATGTTTGGAACTTGACATAGGTGGTGGCTATATAACATTGTGAATGTACGAAATGCTATTGAAATGTGTACTTTAAAAGGGTTCATTTTATGTCATGTGAATGTCACCTCAATTAAAAAAAAGCCTCGGCAGATGAAGGATTAAGATACTTGAAAGCCGCTCCTTTGGCACCATTAAACCTGACAGCCCCCATTGTATTCCTGCTTCCGGACACAGCTGTCCTCTCTGGTCTGTGTCGGTGTGTAAGAGTGAACAGGGGAACCTTTTTAGCTGTGGTACCAGCCAAAGTGTGTTCCGGCATGGCATACGCCAGGCTCACAGGGATGCGTGCTCCCCACATTCAAAAGGACTCCAGGATCTCCATCTCGGCTCCCATCCCTGGGTCACAGCTGTGGGTTAGGAGGCTCTGTACCTGCTTCTCACCTTGTCCCACTGCCATACAGGACAGTGTGTGAAAGGGTCAGCTGAGGGTGGTCAGGGATGTGGGGACAGGTCCCCTCTGACTTCCTTAATCTGCTCCCTTTCTCACCAGTGTCCCTGGTCATCTTCCTGTTTCCTCTTCTCTCCCCATGACTCCACCTGTTTCTTGGTTTCGTGTTTACCGGCCTAATCCAATGAGGAGAGGCTCACAAAGTGTATTTTTTTGTAAAGGAGGAGGCTGTTTAAGGAATAGATTAGATTTTCTGCAGAAACGTGGAGAATTGTACTTAGCTCTTAGAGTCCAGTAGGACCTGATCTTCTGTGAAGGGACACATGGCAGTGACTTAGAAGGAGGGGATGTTGGTTTCTTGCAGCACTTGCAGAAACTCTACCTGAGTGAGAGGAAGCGGGAGGATGTTGGGCTGACATGAGGTCACGGAGGGGGGTTGTGTGGCATTTACTACTGATTAACTATGATTCCCAGACTTGGCCTTGCAACAAACTCCCATCAGGTGTTTGCTAAACGTGCTTAGTGTAGCCCCCATTCTAGAACTCCTGAGTCAGAATCCCTGGGGCCAGGGCCAGGAACACGTATTTTAACACCTTCTGATTCTACTTTTGGTACAGCACTCCCAACTTTGGTCTCCTGACAGTGTTGGGGATCATGGAATAAAGATATCCATAGACATAACTTCTTATGGCCTATGAAGATATTACCCTTTTATGGAGAGAGAACAGGCTCAAAGATGTTGTTGCTTGCCCCAGGTTTCATAGCTCGTAAGTGATGGGAGTATTTGAATTTGGGATTATGGTTCAAACCCTAATTCCTATGGGCCAGACAGACTCTGTGGACTGTAACCACTGAAAACAAGTTATTTTTGTGCAAAATTCCATTCTAAATTCTAAGCAGCCAACATGCAGAAGTAATTCTGGTACCATTAGTTGAGTATCATGTGCCAAGAATTTAACTCACATGGTCCCTAGTCTTCCCCAAAGCACTGCAAAGAAGAAGGAAACTGAGGTGCAGAGAGCGGGTCAGTGGCTTTCCTGAGGCCACGTGGCTGGTAATTATTGTATAAAGGATGGAATTTGAACCTACATGCTTTCTGTTTCATCTCCCAAATGAAAATTTGAAACAGCCTAGACCAGGAATCTGTAACCCTTTTCTGTAAAGACTAGATAGGAAATATTTTCAGCTTTATGACCCACACAGCCTCTGTCATAATTACTCAATTATTCTGTTCTAGTGGAAAGCAGCCATAGATAATACCTAAAGTAAAGGTTGCGGCTGTGTTCCCAAAAAACCCCCTTTTTTCCCCCAATAAAATCATTTTACAAAAAAATAAGCAATTGGCTATAGTTTGCTGATCTATTGCCTGGAAACCACTTAATGCATTAGCCATTTTCATTTCTTTTGACTCTCTCACTGGGGAGATGTTGGATAAAATATTAAGACAAGTCTTTAGAATTGGAATCAGAGATATCAATATGAACTCAAGTATTTTTTTTAAAACATAGGTACAGAAATAAATATAGGCGTGTGTGTGTATGTGGGCTAGTACACGTACATTTATTTACAGGTTCTGTCCATGAGATGGCCTAGAAGCCGTGACACGACAGGACGGTGAGCATACCTAGCCCCCAGATCTTGGTTTCTAAATACTATTCTCCAATAAGAAGGAACAAGGGCTCCTGGCAGAAATGGCTGATTCTTGGGCTGGAATAGGGAAATCACAAGATGAGTCTCAAGCATCTTGTGGTGCCAGAAAATATAAGCAAGTGCTCAAAAATCTAAGAGATAGGGCCCTAGGAAAACACAGTCACCTCGAGAGAGCTGCCAGTGGCCCAAATTGGAGCAATAGGAGTGGCGAAAGTCAATAACAATAGTATTGAATTATAACCCATAGAATAAAATAAATATCCCTGAGTCCATATTGATATAGATAAAATAAATAAATAAATAAATAAAAGAGGGAGAGGGGGCAACTTTTCTTTACAGAAGAATTACAATTGATAAATGTAGAAGGAATGAGAGAAGTAGGCTGAATCTGACCTTAGAACACTACAATAATAATTGTTGTGGGGCGAGAATATTGGTGAACGCTAAAATTAGTGGGCAAAACTTTGGGGGGAAACAGAATATATGCGTGGTCTCAAAGTAATCCCCCTCCATATTTTTTAATTGCAAAGGGAAAAAATAATAACTTTAGAGTGGATAAACCTGGCAGACATCACTTTCACCAAACAATCAAGGTTAACATCACCAGTAAAAAGACATACCAACATCACATCCCCCTCATGTCATGCACTGAGAAGAGCATAGCCTCTGCGGTTTCCTTCTCAATAACGCCTAACCTTATTCACGTCTTGAGGAAACACCAGAAAATCTGCAGTGAGAGACATTCTCCAAAATAACTTAATAATACTGTTTAAAAGAGTTAAGGTCATGAACGCCAAGGAAAGACTCGGAAACTCCCCCAGATTAGAGAGATGTGTCAACTCAGGCAATGAGGGATCCCAGATGGGATCCTGGAATAGAGAAGAGTGTTAGTGGGAGAAAACTGGTGAACTCCCAAGTCTGTACTTTATTAATAATATTGTGTTAGTATTAGTTTCTTAGTTTTCATAATTGTGCTATGGTTATATAAGATTCTGACATTAGGGGAAAATGAGTGAAGGTTGTACTATACTATCTTTGCAAGTTTTCTGTGTCTAAAGTTATTATTATTATTTTTTACAGCTTTCAGTAGGTCTTTATTTTTTAGTTAAATTTTATTGGGGTGACATTGGTTAATGAGATTATATAAATTTCAAGTGCACAACATTATAATACGTCATCTGTATATTGCACTGTATTTGCATCAACCAAAGTTTAGTCTCCTTTAAAATTATTTTTAGATTAAAAAAGAAGTCTTTCATTGTTCTTTATACTTTGACTTGATTTACCTTAATTGTTAGTGTCCAGGTTTGGGTAGTAGATTAGTGAAAAAAATGTGAGTTACCCCAAAACAAAACTATCTTATCTGATATATCCATTCAGTTGCTTAGCGGGCTGCCTGAACAGTTCTGTTTCCCCCTGCATTTAGAGCTGTTATATAGCCTTTTGGTTTTGAGGCTTCACTGTGAATGTGGCTTCCACATGGGCTGCAGAGCTGTTGCTGCACAAAAGTGCATGCACTTTGTACTCAGCAAAATTGTGAATTAAATCCTCTCTCTGCTGGTTAGTAAACTGGGATATCTTTCTTGATCAAGTTATTGACCCTCTCTGAGTCTCTGTTCTGATTGTTAAAACAAGTAACAATACCTACACGTAGGGTTGTTATGGGAATTAGAGATAAGGTATGCAAATGCTTCACAAAGGGTATATACTGAGTACATGGTATATGTTATTTTTATTATTAATTATTAATATTACAATTACTCTGCATTGACTGGGTCTAGGTGAGGCAATTGCATGAGGAAAGAGAGCCCTGTTTAGCAAGTCGAAACCCTAAAAATGTTAATAACTTATTTTAAAGGCAAGATAGCCATCATTATGATCTTTGGGGAGAGAAGGGGGAAGTAAGCCTTGGATAATAAGAAATATGGGCTCAGAGGCACACAGACACGTTGATAGGAGAGATTTAAGCAGAGATTAATTGACCAGCGTTGCTTTTTTACAAATTTGTGAACTTCTTCTCAATGGAAAATAAAGCCAATGAATTATTTGGATTGAAATCTAATCAACAGAGAAAATCAAGTGAGTTAGGAAAGCTGAAGTGGAATTTACCTCTGCTGGGGAAGTTGGTGGTTTGCCTACAACCCTTCACAATTTGATTTACGGCAAGCCATTGTGGAATATTAAATATTTAGCACTATTGCATTTGGAACACCATATGTTTCTCAAGATGTCAATATGCTCCGAGAGTGGTGAGAAGTGAGTCAGTAAATGATGACTATCTTTTGCTATTTTAATGGCAAGGGCCCAGAGTTTCCATTATTTTCAAAATTTGAGGTAAGGTGGGGCAGATTGAATAGTGGTCAATTAAAATCTCCCTCAGTTTTGATCACATTTGTCTTCTGCAGAACTCACACCATCTTAGTTGCCTGCCATTGGGGGAAAGGTCGGTGGTATTCTCCTCATTTTATTGGTAGAGAAAGCTGGGACTGTAAGTTTAGAAGTCTCGGAAGAAATAATTCCAGAAGTAAAAGCTCATCCTTGGCTTCAGTTCAGGTATTTTTTCTTAAATGTAGCATATTATTTCCGCCACTTCTGTTCAGGTGTTTGGGTAACTTCTCTTTGGAAAGTTGAAGTTTTGAAATAGTTGGATTTTATAATTCTAAATTTCAATGGCTGTGGTATGAGATGTCCATTGTTCTGGATTTCCCTTCTTGTTCTTCCACTTTTCTTTCCGAAACTCAGCTATGGAAGTCACCCCCAGTGCCCGAGAACTGAGGACCCCAGCCCAGCTGAGGGAGGAATGATACCAGGACTTGTTCAGAGGATGCCAGTTTGCAGTCTGCAGGGACACAGGACCCAGAGCTTTTGATTTTAACTTACCTATTTCTAAGCATCTGTTTAACCCACTTAAATCAGTGTCATTGACTTTTCTAACTTAAGGACCTTTCTGACTCATACCCAAAGACCACGAATTCACTTTGGAAATCCACACTTCTAGGTCAATCTCCTCAAGCACCCTGTGTTAAGGCATTGTGTGTCATGTGGTCATGGGACACACTTTCTGATAGAATGACCTGGGAAATCATGGGTGCAAAGACATGCAGACCGCTGATGACTCCCTCTCCCAAATGTAACTACAGCTCTGAGGTTTTTATGCTGGTAGCCAGAAAGGACAAGCAAGCTTACCAGTGAGTTTTATTAATAATGGGAAAACACCTTTTCAATGTTGGAGCAATTTGCTTTTTTTAGAGGCACCTTTGGGAAGGACATGGAATGGAACAAAAACAGGCCAAATGATTTGAGGTTTCACTCTGGGGATGGTGCCAGGAAACCAGACAGCATTATGTCCCACCAGCTGCTCCTGCCATTGAAAGGCTGCTTCCTGCTCCCAGGGACAATTGCTTCACAGATGCTTGTAACTAGGAATGAAAGTGGGATCTAAGTTTTAGGGCAGCTCTGCACTGAAGAGAAGGGTTGTACTGCTGCCGCGAGTCACTGGTCATGAACTTGTCTGCTTAATGAGTCCTCTCTTGTTTTTAAGTCTCAGGAGGCATTAAATAATTAAGACTGCTTAGATACCTATTTTGGGAAGGGTATGGACAAGTAATTTGGTTTTATGGGAAAGGACTTTGGGTACTCAGGTTACAAGGAACACAGCACTATCATAACAGCTTGAAAATTGGATCTATCATCTAGTAGTTCAATTGTGGCCCAGGGTATTAGCACTGATAGATGTGGGGAAATTGTCATATTCCTTCACTAGAAAGCAGAACTTGCTGTTTAAGTAAAATGATTGCTCATAATTGATTCTGTCTACACCTGATGCCCTCTCCTGGGAAGGGATAGGATGCCTGATAAAGACAGGTTGCAATACAGAAGCCAGTTAGCCAACTGGGATGTCATAATTTTAATGGAGGGAGGAGCAAACACATGAACTGTTGTTTTTTTGTTGTTGTTGTTGTGTTGTTGTTGTAGTTTGGGCCAAAAGGCACATGTAAAAATAAGTGGGGCTGGGAAAATGCCACTTTATCCCTGTTTGAATTAAGAAAAAAACAGGAGGATATCCAAGGTAGGACAGTCTTCCGCCTTGGTGGGGGGAACCTCCTGGGCTTAGTTCAGATGAGAACAGAAATTAATTAAGGAGATAAGGGTTAAGTGAGAGAAGCATCATTAGTGAGAGAAGCACTCACTGGAGGCTTCCAGCAGGCAAGAACATCAGAGCTGACTGGAGAACAGCAGGCTTGGAAGTTTCAAAAGAGCTTTAAAGACAGTTTTTCAGTCAAACTGGGAAGAAGGATGATGAGAATGTAACTATGATGTATAACCTGAAGAAATAAGAACAATATAGGTTAGGAAGTGACAGTTTGAAGCAGGCTTTTATTTCCTTTTCATGCATGCTCCAGTAGATGTCTCAATTGCAAATGGGTGTTGTATGATGTTGAGCAGACTCTTTAATCCAGGCCTCCATTTCTTTATCTGTAAAATGGGTATATGAATAGTACTTGTGCCATAGGGTTGTTGTTTAAATACATTAGTCCATATTATCAACATATGTAACTGATCTTTTTACTATTCCATGCTTTAAAGAGTTTGTGAAGGTCCATGGGTCTGGCAACTAGGAGATCTTTGACCTTGGAACAGTTTGATGACAATGTTAATTTTATATGGCTTGATAGAAAATGTCACAGAGAGTGGTAAATTCCACTGTAATAAGCTTGAAGGAATTTTATGATTTCCTCTATGATTGCATTTTGGTATCCTAGTGTACTTTAAATAGCAATGAATGTTTTTACAACCTCTTTTGCTGTTTTGAGCTACTACTGTTTTTTAATTTAAGTGTACATTAAGGAATTCTTGGATGTAGAACAGGAGTTGGAACACAAAGGTCAGGCTGGCACTCATTTGTTTTTATAAATAAAGTTTTATTGGAACACAGCTTATTCTAGTTATTTATTTATTGTCTATGGCTGCTTCCATGTCCCAATGGCATAGTTGAATAGTTCTGACAGAGATCCTATGAACCACAAAGCCTAAAATATTTACTATCTGGTCCTTTAGGGAAAAAAATGGTCCTTATGCTTTCTTAGGCTTCCTGTTTCTGCCTCTGTTTCCTACAGTGTTTCTTCTCCTGGCTGTTCGATTTTGCTCATCCCTGAGAACCTAGAATGCAAAAGCAGGTATGGCTGAAGGGGTCCAAAACGCTCCACCAAAGCAATGAAGGTTTTCTTACATAGATTGACTTCCAAAAGGACAATTAACTTTTTAGTGCCCCTGATCTACAGATATTTTTGTTGTTGTGGCCATGGTATCGTAGATTTTACTGAAACCGAAGTGGAAACCATTGTTACTGGCCGCTAAATAATTAAGACCTAGCTCTAACTTTTCTCTCCAGAACACTGGTAAGGCTGCATTCATTCAGATGGCATTCTTTTCCCCCCAGCAAGGGCCAAAGGGCCTAGAAATGGCACAAATTGGCCAGATAATGCAGAGACTGAGTTACGCTGGGGCTTTGTCCAGGTGAGATGTGAGAATCAGGCCATCTTTTCAGGGTTATGATGGGAATTGGTCAGATTTTGGATCTGGTTACTCCTGAAGGGAAAAACAATCTTTTGTTTGGGGGGAGGCACATTCATTCTTATTTAAAGCCCCATTGGTTATTTAACACATTTCTCTGGGCCATAGATTATTCTTGTCTAGGGCACCAAGGGTTTTGAGAAGGATAACAGAGAAATGTGTAATTTATTCTGTAATCATAGGCTGAATCAATTTCAACAGAAGCCCAACATTTGAAGATAACTATTATATTGTTTACTTTTGGAGCTGTGTGTGTGTGTGTGTGTGTGTGTGTGTGTGTGTATGTGTGTGTGTGTCAGCAGTTACAAATTAAAAATCAATCTACTTAGTCACAAATCACCATTTCACAACCACCTTTTTTGTCCCCAAACAAGCCAAAGTTAGAAAGTACAAAGGAAATGCACCACTTCTAGGATGGGGTAAAAAAAAATGATCTCTTAGGGCTAAGGACAGCTGGACCTAGAAAAATTAGAAAGAAACATTTGTTTGCAATCCTTCAGATTCATAGAATGTGGAACGTGAGAGCTGAAGAAATCGTAGGGGTCCTGGAATCTACTACCCATAACCCTAAGATCACAGATGAGGAAATCAGGGTCTAGAGCAGCGGTTCTCAACCTGTGGGTCGCGACCCCTTTGGGGATTGAACGACCCTTTCACAGGGGTCACCTACGACCATCGGAGAACAAAAAAGATATTTACATTACGATTCATAACAGTAGCAAAATTACAGTTATAGAGTAGCAACGAAAATAATTTTATGGTTGGGGGTCACCACAACATGAGGAACTGTATTAAGGGGTCGCCGCATTAGGAAGGTTGAGAACCGCTGGTCTAGAGGCTTTATCATCTCTCTGCTTTTCACTCCTTTGTGTGAGGCTTCCATCTGCTCCTCTTTTTTCTCCCAGTTGCTGTCAATCAAAATAAATTTGTTCTAAGAAATGGCTTGAAATATGGTTGGGATAGATGATCAATACTGAAAACCCAGTTAAATTGAGACCTCTCATAGGGAGCTTGCAGTTACTAGGGTTCAAGCTTAAGGCAAAAGGAATAAACCTCCAAGGGAAGGGTTTTAAATATTATGGAGCGCAGTTTTTGGTAGAGTGTTGGGGAGGCTGGCTTAGGTCCGGTTCTGAGAAAGCAGATCCTGAGATAAACATTCCAGTTTTATTAGGAAATGTTCCTAGGAGAAGACTTGTAGGAGAGCGGGGGAATGGGACAGGGAAGAGAAGGAGGCCATGTGAGTGTGCGATGTTGGGAAAAGTCATGCAGAGGGTCATGTGGGCTCAACCCCACAGAGGAGCTCTGGAATAGTGTGGGTCTTGCCTTGGACTGGTCCCAGCCAAGGTGCGAGGGAGCAGAGGTGCTTATCCTTCCATACCTGTCAGTTATTAAAGAGCTGCTGTGGGGTGGGGCGAGCCCCCGCTCAGTTCTCCACCCTGCAATGGATTCCAGGAACCTGAGGGCAGCCCTCCCAAAGGAGTCAGACTTTTGTATAACTAAATGAAAAGGGCATCTGACGGGACCTGAAAGAGTCCTGACAATGTCTCTGCAGATGCCTTCCTGATACCTTCAAATCATGCTTTGGGATGCATCCTCTGTTTCATCTTACTCCCTAAGCTCATTAGATAGAATCAATGATTGGGTCTTAGCTTCCTTAGTCTTTGGAATTTTTATTCTAAATTAGAGTTGAGGAAATGAAGGTTTCAGTTACAGTACACGAGGCATAAATTCAGATATTTGGTTGGCAGACTTTCTTTCCTGCCTATCTTAGGGAGTATCAGTTTCCAGTAAGAAAACAGAATTAAACAAACAAACAAAAAAGCATATATTCCAAGTAGCAATTGAAAGGAAAATAGCAATGCAATAGATGTTCTTATATCTAATTACCAAGTGCATCATGGTAGTTATTTTCCTCCAGACTTGACTTCATTGCCTGGCTCATAACTCTAAAGGGGAGAATGAAAAATAGGAGGAAAATTATCTGTTCATGTAAAGCAGAGGGCAGATGGGGTGAGGGGTGACAGAGAAAGAGAATGACAAAGGTGAGCTCATCAAGAGGGGCCATTGCACCACCTTAGGGGGTCTCTCAGTGAACTTGAAGAAGACTGGAGCAGATGGTGTTTACTGAGCCTTCACTCTCCTCAAAGCTCTATTCTAAGGGCTTCTTAATGAATTAACCCTTTAAACCTCACAATGATGTTGTGAGGCAACAGAGGAACTTGTTGGAGGTCACATCATTAGTAATTGGCAGAGCTAGGATTCGAATCCAGGCCTGCTGGCTTCTAAGTTGGATCGCAGTGTCAGCCCTGGGTGCTTATCTGGATTTGGTGTCTGCCTGTTATGTATGAAATTCTTCCTCTTGAGTCTGAATGACATGAAATCTACCTTTATCCTCTGAGTAGAGTTTAGCTTTCTTTCTTTCCTTTTTTTAAAATGGATTTTTAAATTATTCATGGAATGCACCAATACATATAAAAAGTTTCAGTTAAAACATAACAGAAAAAACTGAAGTCATCATTTCCTTTGAGCAACACTCCTAAATTCCTATTCTTTCCCTGTTACCCACTCTCACTGGTATCAGTTTAGTGTGTATCATTTCAGATCTTTAAAAATATTTAGATGCTTATTATGTACTCCTTGAAAATATATGATAGTGTTTTGTACTTTTTATTTAAAAAAGAAAACACATGAATTGTATAGTACCATAGTTCAGAGGTTCTCAAACTTTCTTGGCTTAAGGCTTTCTTAGTATCTTAGTAATGTTCCCTACCCCTCCATGGCAGACGTAGCCAATCCATCATAGCACTCATTCCCACTGAGTCTTCACCCAGTCTTGGAATCCTGCTTCCAGCCCTGGGAGATCGCCACCGACAACTGCGTGAGCACACAAAATGAAACTTAACCTGTCATCCTTGAAAGCAGAGAGAAGGTGGAGAAGTAGGTTGAAGTTAGGCTGAGAAGGACTAAGGAGTTCAAAGGATACCAGGCAAGGAGAATTTGGAAAACATAATTATATTTCAGAATTTATTGGCAAAATGACTGGTGATTCTCCTCTGTAATATAGTAGTAATAGGCATTGCTCTCTGGCTGCTGTTAATTGTTTTCTTGCCTTAGTTCTAAGTTATCTTATTTATTTCTATAAAAGTAATTTCATCCCTAGACAACCCTTTTTATTTTTCTCCATGAGTCCCATGTGTTGAAAGATGTGGTCCACCAATTAAACTGTATTTATTTAAAAAAACCAATAGCATCAGCAAACAAGCATTTATTATTTTTCACATGCCAGCCACTGCTTAAGTGTTTTATGTTTGTTAACGTTTTACTAACTTTAAAAATCCTAACAACAACCCTAAGAGGTAGGTACTATTATTATTCCCATTTTATAATCGTTACAATTGAGACAGAGTGGTTAATTGTTTTACTTAAGGTTATATAGCTAGTAAGTGGTATAATTAATAAATTTTCCACTGTTCCATTATAATTGTGTAAAGGACAAACAATTTCTGATTAGAAGGAAGTAACCAAAAGTAGAACAGTAATTTCCAGGGGCCAGGAGGAAGGGGTGAAATGGGGAGTTTCCTACACCTATAGGTATAGTGTAAATTTTACAAGATGAAAAGAGTTCTGGATGGATGGGGGTGATGGTAGCACACCATTATGAATGTATTTAATACCACTGAGCTGTACACTTAAAAATGGTTAGGATGCTGAATTGTGTGTTATGTGTATTTTATCACAATAAAAAAAATGGAAAAAAATGACCAGGGTTCCCAAAATGAATTGATATAATTTTGGCCATCAGCAAAGAAACTTGCTATTTTAATTTGTCTGTGAAACATGTTAGGAGTAAATGTACAGTTTTCTCTTAGATTCTTCTAAGAGAAATAGTTAAAAGACCCCCATTCTTGTTTTTGAAGACCTCAGAGATCTCAAATTCTGAATTGGAAACTACTGATTTGACCATTCAGTTTTTCAGCTCCTGGGGAAAGAGGGAGTGTTCATTGAGGAGAATAACACACGTTAGAGTGAACTGGTCCATTGGGAGGCCTCATAGCCCAGGATATGGCCTGTGCGACGGGATTCACCTGCGTGCTAGCCTCACCGTTTGTTCACAGGGTGATCTTAGGCAAGTTGTTTAATATCTGAGCCCCAAATTTCTCATCTGTAAATGAGGTGGTAATGACAGCCCATGGGAACTCTTGGAATAGCACCTGGCACTGAGTAAACACTCAGCGAATGTTGGCCCTTGTTAAACTTTATGACTATGCATTACACCAAAGAATAGTCATAATACATTTCCAGTTTTTTGAGATAGTTCCGTACTGATTACCATAGTGGCTGCACTAATCTGCAGTCCCACCAACAGTGCACCAGGGTTCCCTTTTCCCCACACCCTCGCCAGCACTTGTTGTTTGTTGATTTATTGATGATAGCCATTCTGACCGGGGTGAAGTGGTATCTCATTGTGTAAGAAACTATGGTACACTTACACAACAGAGTATTACTCAGCTATAAAGAAGAAGGAAATTGTACCATTTGCAACGATATGGATGGACCTAGAGAACATTATGCTAAGTGAAATAAGTCAGTCAGAGAAAGACAAATACCATATGATCTCACTTATACGTGGGATCTAAAGAACTGAATAAAAGAGAAATGTAAACAGAAATAGTCTCAGAGACACAGAGGAGAAACTGAGGGTTGCTAGTTGGGAGGGGGTGGGGATGAAGGAGAAGGGGAAGGGACGAGACAATACAAATTGGTAACCACAATATTGCTTCAGGGATAGAAAAGACAGTCTGGGGAATATAATCAATAATGTAGTTAATATTTTTTAGGGGTCCAGATGGACTCATGTCTTGTTAGGGAGACCACTTCATAGACGGTGTAGAGGCCTGACCACCGCACTGCATTTCTGAAGCTGATGTTGAATGATAATGTATGTCAAGTATAATTATATATACTTAGAGTCACGGGATGTGGAGTAGAGTGTGGGAATGGAGTCAATGGAATTGTAATAGATAAGTATGGTATCGGGGGTGGGAGGGCAATGGATGGGGGGAGAGGGTTGTCACTTTGTGAGGGATGAAAAGGATAACTATTGCATTGTTTTGTACACCTGAAACTAATAATAATAAAAAAAACAACAAAAAAGTGATAATACAAAATCTTGAGGCTTACTGGGTGACAGAAATGAGCTAGAGCAAGGTGTAAGCACTCAACTGACAAGTTTCCTCCGCTTCTTTCCGCTCCAGTATCAAGCAGGATGGGGGAGTGTCCTTCAGTGAGGATTCCCTGACCTCATGGTGGATCCCCAGTGGCCCCCCTCGTACTGTTTTTATAAACTGCAGATGTATAAAGTGATGCTTCCTGACATCCCCTAAGTGGCTTCAGGGACGTCATGGCTACTGATATCAAAAGCTGCCCAGCTCTCCCCATGTTGAAGCGACCTTGACACATGGTGTGGAGAGCGCTGGTCACAGGGGCCACCATGGTGTCTGCTTCAAATGCCTGTCAGTGGCACGATTCTGGGGTGCCCGGGTCTTTGAGTTCCTTTGTTTTGTGATGGAGCTGGTTTTCCGTCTTGATGACCTCAGGCCTTCTGAAATGAGATAATTAAAATCATTTGTTCCTCCCCACCGCACACGAAGAATTGCCTGTGTGTGATGGGGCTGGTGCTGACTGAGCCCCCGGCTAACCTGAAAGGAGGCTGCCTGAAAGGGGAGCGTGGCACCGATGCTGCCTGGGACTGTGACTCCGAGGTCGTAGATGTCAGTCTTCAGCCATGTGTGGCTGGCCCAGAGCAGTGGCGTCAATGAGGGTCACTGGAACATCCCATTTAAGTGCATGTTCTCTTACTTGTCCTCTCCTAGCAACTGTATGACTCGAATACTACTCAGGTAGTATTAATTCTCTAATTTATACCCTGCCTGTGGTGTTATTATTGCCAAATTGTTCATGCTGACCTTCAGAGGGTGGAACCCTGAGGAATATCTGTGGGGAAAGAAGGCTGTACTTTGCAAAAAGAATATCTTTATTAAGTTCCTTTTAGTTATTAAGTATGCATCATATGGTCCAGCTATTTGACCCACAATCTCTGCTTTTTTTTTTTTTTTCTCCCCAGCACTGGCTTGAACCTAACAAGTCCATCTTCAAGCAAATGAAATGTAAGTGTCAATCTGTGGATTCACTTTTGTTATGAGAGGTCCAAAGATGGATTCTGTTTCTTGACAGAGTTTCTCCTGCCGGGCAAGAAATGGCTGGAGTTAAATAACTGGAGTTAAAGGGTGGGTGGGGGGTTCGCTTTCCCAGTGAGAGCTGTGTGACCTCTCTCTTATTTGCTGGCCTTGGTCCTCCTGGCAGTCACTATTTCTATAGCCTCCTGTGTCTCTTCCTCTCCCTGCCGTCTTACCCTCATATTTCATATTCAAACAGGGAAATTGGATTATATGGTTAAATATCTGTTAAAAAAATCATCAGGTGCTTGGTTTCTTCTGATTATGAGAGGAGCTAGTAAATGGTTCAGGGTGGGAGGTTCCGTCTTAGAGGTGGAGATGAGAAAAGCAGATGTATTTGAAACTAAAATCTTGCTGGTAACTTTACTGAAGAGTGTATTAGTTTCCACCCCATCGCACTCCCTAACATACATAATTTTTCTGGGTAATTGTTTTCAAGGTCTGGTTTTTGACCTGCCTTTTGTTGTTGATTTTTGTTGTTGTCGTTGTTGTTTTAACACTCTGTTGGAGAAGTCAGTTTGGGAAACCTCTTTCTAGAATACCTGGTCATCTACCTCAGGAGTTGTGACGAGGGTGTTGACTAGTGGTCCCAGGTGGCATGATGTTTTGTCCTGCACTGGTGCCAGGCTGTAGTCAACCTACATTTATTTATGGTTTGGAGGAGAACTTCTGAAATGCACCTCACAAATTCATTGCTTGCCCTGAAATCCATTTATCCCTCCGTGCCAACTTTCCCAGGGCTCTGAAATGTGAGCAATAAATCAGTTTCTCATCGGAGATCAGGTTAGCACATATTATGTTGCCTGTTATCCTTCAGGTGACTCTTTTCTCTTCAAATATGAAGAAATTATTCTGGGCAGGGTTTTTAAGTGGGAGAAGGAAGAACGTGGACCTGGATGGCACACTAGCAACCAACATGTCTATTCCTTAACTTCCTTTTTTTTCTCTCCCTGTCTCTCCCTTCTCCTCTCTCCTCCTTCCCCTCCTCATCTGCCACTTTCCATTTCTCCACCTTTTGCTCTGCCATCACTCAAGAGCAAACTCTGTCTGGCCAGTGCAGGAAAGACAGCTAGGCAGCCAGACAGCGAGTGCCCATGGCTGCTGTGGGCGACGGGGGCTGCAAGGAGATGGCAGTAAGATGTGTCAGGTGAAAACAGGGACAGCAGTGCGCATGGGGGTCCAGAGAGGTCAGGCTGTTGGGGTGAGGCTGGGATAGGGTTGGGACAAGCATCTGATAAGTAGCAGCACAAGGGGTATCAGGAAACTTTGTGCAGAATGACATGCAGGATAATGAGAGTGAACTGGCATGTCTGAGGAAAACATAGCTGATGCCTAGCTTTTATCGCTTAGCTACCAAGTTTTGATATTTTGTTTTACGTATTTGAAAAATATTTAGACAATTTCCCAGGACACTTATTTATAGTAAGTGGTTCTTTGACTTTGGTTTTTAAATGTCATGAAATATTTTCCCTAAGCCACACGCAATTTTGAAATGTAAATCTATCTCTAAAGTACGATGTATTTCAACACTTAATAGAAGAAAAAAAATTTGTGAAGAATTTGCTGCGTAAGAGCTTTGTTTCTATTATTAATAAATTTGAACAACCAACTCAAATTTATAGTGTTTTATAAAAATGCTGTAAAAATGCTGACATATGACTACTGGTCAATTTCAATCTAATGACAAATGGAATCTAAATCTGGAAAAAAAGGATTGTGTGAAATTCAGTTTCTAAACCAGATGCAGGAACTCATTGATTCTAGGAACTGGCAAGGGTCTTCTTACCTGTCACCGAGCCCCTCTGCTGTATGGATGTTAGTGAACAAATTTATGTAATTTTCTCACCATCACAAACCTAGATTTGTTGTTGTTGATGTCTTTTAGTATCAAGAATTTCTATGTTCTTATACTCATGTCCTAGAAACATTAATATAAATTAAGAAAAAAAATTAAACAAAGGCTTATACAATGCTAACTCAGAGAAACTGTGTTCAATGCCTGGAACTCATCCATGAATTTATCAAAAGGATCTGGTTGCAGAACCAAAGACAGTTTCCTACTTGGGTGTGGGCATGCCTCTTTTACTCGGACAACCTTTAAGTAGGCAGTGAGGATGTAATTCCTTGGAGGAACAGCTCCTGCTGTCCCCATCTCACTCTCCAGTGATCCCTGACTTTCAGGTCCTTTACCCTGACCTCAGAACGATCCTTCTGACTATGGGTGTTCCTGAGACTGGTGTTGCCCAGAGTTGGCTGAAGATCAGCTGTCCTGATTAATAAACTCTGTACAAAGGCATTATTATTTCTTACAACTCAACAGAAAAATGTGAAAAGACACAGGAATAAAAATAGCTGGCCAATAAACTCATAAACAGATGCTAAATATCAGTAACAAAGAAAGTGCAAATTAAAACTAGATATTTTTATTATACTGAGAAAATTGTGAATATTGATAATATCCAGTTGATGAGGATTAGGATAACACTTCTGGTGGGAGTGTATAAATGAGTAAAGCCATTTGTGAGGGAAATATGGCTGTATCTTTCAAGATTAAAAATGCCTATATCTCTTGATCCAACAGGGTAATATCTATGAGTCTTATCTAAAGTAAAATTTATTCCAGCACAGGTATATATTTTGCAAGGATGTCCAGTGCAACATTGCTTATAACATTGAGAACTGGAAGCAATAAAAAGCCCAGCAGTTTTGGCAAGGCTAAATAAATTATGTGGAATACCTGCAGTCATCAAAAGGCATAAAGGCAGACAGACATTATTGACACTGAAAGTTTTATTAGATGCATCATAAAGTTAAAAAAACAAGTAAAAACTCACATATCGAATTATTCATTTATATGAAAATAAACAGGTTATTTTATATGAATTAAGTGCATAGAAGAAGGGTTGGAAAGATGTGTACTAACTGTGGTTACCTCCAGGGAAGAGAGTGGGGTAGAGGAAAGTGAAGATCTCACTTTTTATTATATAATTATATTTCACTCAGATATTTTACAATGAGAACATTTTCATATATCATTTGGTAATAAAAAAAGACAAAAGGAGAGAACACTTTATGCAAAAGTCAAGAAAGAGAAAAGAGGAAAGAAAAAAAGGAAGGAATCAGTGTATTATGCATCAAGCATGTACTTATAAAACTAGAGACCTAGATGAAAGAAAGCCTGCTTACTTTTCCAAAAAAGCTCTCTGCTTAATCCTGGCTGGTGCCTGACTGGCTCAGCAGGGTAGTTAAGATCTTCTGCTCTATTTACCAGGCACCTGTGGTGCTGCCAAGCACCCTGAAGGAACAGGGGTGCTTGGAAATGGCTTTTGCATGCAAATCAGGGTGGGGAAGACCCCTAGCCTCTGCATTCATGGTTTGACTCAGCCTTAAAGAGCAAGGTTGAGTCAAGTTGCTGGCTGATGTCTGTAGTGTTCCCTCCCTGAAGTTATGATGGCTCTTCCTGGAAGCCTATAATTTCTGTCTTTGATGGTGATATTTATGTAGCATTACTTAGCTTCCCAGCATCCCTTGTGGCTAATTTAACTAACAGTCCGCTTGCTACTGAATGGTTTCGTCGATGGGAACATACCTTCTGAGAGAGAGGGAGAGGGAGAAAGAGAGAGAACCAGGAGCATAGATTTTGCTCTGTTGTAAAGAACAGAAGGATAAAAGCCACAGGTCCCATACCCACCCATGAGGCCAGTTTGGATGCCTGACTTCCAGTTCTGTTTGTTCTTCTTGCTGAATATATTAGTTTACTAAGTCTGCCTTAACAAGGGCTGGGTGGCTTAAAACAATAGAAATTCACTCTTCCACCGTTCTGGAGGCTAGAAGTTTGAAATCAAGGTGCCAGTAGGGCCAGGCTCTCATTGTAGTCTCTAGGGGCGAATCCTTCCTTGCCTCTTCTAGCTCTGTTTTTTTTCTTGGTCAAGTTATTTTATTGTTATAAATGATTTACATATTTGTGGAGGGGAAAATCCATTGGATTCAAATCACTTTCTCTAGCCCACTTCCACCTTAATTTTCTAGCATTTGCACCTGTTCATTTTCTTTAAATAATTTTTTTTATTGAGGCATAATTGACATAATGTTATATTAGTGCCAGGTGTATATTATAACGATTAGATATTTGTATGTATTGCAAAATGATAATTATAATAAGTCTAGTTAACATTCGTCACCATATATAGTTACAATTTTTTTTCTTGTGATTCAAACTTTTAAGATCTATTCCCTTAGCAACTTTCAAATATGCAATACCGTATTATTAACCATAGTCACCATGCTGCACATTGCATCCCCAGGACTTATTTACTTTATAACTGGAAGTTTGTACCTTTTGACCCTCTTCACCCATTTTACCTAGCTCCTTTCCCTTGCCTCTGGCAGCCAGTAACCTGT
Source organism: Hipposideros armiger (assembly GCF_001890085.2). Lineage (NCBI taxonomy): Eukaryota > Metazoa > Chordata > Mammalia > Chiroptera > Hipposideridae > Hipposideros > Hipposideros armiger. The sequence goes on along the minus strand of NW_017732127.1, from coordinate 546,455 downwards.
TCTCTGTGTCTATGAGCTTTTAAACATTTTTTTAAGATCCCACCTATAAGTGAGCTATAAATGAGATCATACAGTACTTGTATTTCTCTGTCTGACTTATTTCACTTAGCGTAATGTCTTCGAGGCCCATCCATGTTTGCAAGATTTCATCCTTTTTTATGGCTGAATAATATTCCTGTGTGTGTGTGTGTGTGTGTGTGTGTGTGTGTCACATTTTCTTTATCCATTCTAACCATTGGTGGACACATAAGTTGTTTCCATCTCTTGGCTATTGTAAATAATGCTGCAGTGCACATGGGGGTGCACATATCTTTTCGAGTTAGTGTTTTCGTTTTCTTCAGATAAATACCCAGAAGTGGAATTGCTGGATCATATGGTAGTTCTATTTTTACCTTTTGAGGACGCTCCATATTGTTTTCCATAGTGGCTGCAGCAATTCTCACCAGCGTGCACAAGGTTCCCTGCTCTCCACATTCTCGCCAACACTTGTTATTTCCCTTTTCTAGCTCTTGGTGTTTCTGGCCATCCTTGGCATTCCTTCCTTGGCTCGTAGGTGCATCACTCTAGTCTCCGCCTCTGACTTCACATCACCTTCTCCCTATGTTTCTCTGTGTCCAAGTTTCCCTCTCCTTTCTCTTAGAAAGATATCAGTCAGTGGACTCAGGGACCATCCTAACCTGGTATAGCCTTATCTTCATTAATTTCATCTGCAGAGGCCCTATTACCCAAGAGGGTCACATCCTGAGGTTCCGGGTGGACACATTTTTTTTTTTTTTTGTAATATAAGATCTCAGTACCAAGTTGCATAAGTAATTGAATTTAGCTGTTATAATTATGATGACTAGTTGATTTACACCTACCAACATGACTCCTGAGGGGCCAGTTAATTACACAACATGCATAGTGAACAGGCACATGGATCGCTTGCCTTCAGTTTCCTCTACTTTTGCTAACATTTTTTGGCTAAAAATTTTTGGTCACTACACCCTAGGCCCAGGTAGCAAAGCTCTTCTTTAGAAACAGGACTGCCAAATATCTCTTCCTTTGTGTGCCTATTTCATTCCCACTCCTCCCTGAGAAATGACAGTTCCCCCCCATCACCCTTCAATTCAGGATACAGGGCTTGGTCAAGGTGAAGGGCTCTACTTCATCCATGTCAGTTTCTTCTTCGACTTCTAGAGTAATAATAACTCCTGTGGGTTGACTACTTAGGTCTCAGGTGGTCTGCTGAGTGTTTTACATCACTAACCATACCATCCTCATCAAGGTCTCTATATCAGGGGTCAGTAACCTATGGTCCCTGGGCCAAACCCGGCCTGGCATGTGGTTTTGTATGGCCTGCAGGCTGGGAATAGATTTTATATTGTTAAATGGTTGGGACAAGAAGCAAAAGACAAGATTTTGTGACATATGAAGATCATACGAAGTTCAGATTTCAGTGTTTTATTGGAACACAGCCATGCCGGTTTGTTCACGTCTAATCTGTGATTAGCTTTCACACTATAAAAGCTGAGTGGAGAAGTTGAGGCAGAGACATTGAGGCCCACAAAGTTGAAAATATTTACTCCCTGGCCCCTTACAGAGCAATTTTGCTGATCACTATTCTAGGTTGTTCCATTATTATCCTCATTTTACAGATGAGGGAATGGAAGCTGAGCATTTTAAGTTTGGCCGTAGCAATTTGTCCATGTGGTGAACCTGAGATTAGCCATGTTGGGCGCCAGAATCCCTGTTAGAGCTTTTCCTGAATAGCATAGGCAGGCAGAGAACTCCGAGGACAGGTATTTGTGAGAGAGCTGCTCAGCACTCCCAAGTCCCCAAAGAGAGTTCTTAGAGTGTGCCTTCGCACAGTGCACGCATGTGTGGGCACGCCGCGCCGTGTGTGTGATTAAAACATACGCGAGAACGCTAACAGGAGGAGGATGAATTAAATATAATTTCTAAGAAACCATCTCTGCTTGGAATGTAGTGGCAACACAGTGCCAGTAGCATTGTCATTTAGTAACAGAGTGATGGGATTCTCACTGATCTTGATGCTGATGGCAGTAACAGTTGTCACTGAATAATAATCGTTTCCAACGAGGAGCGTAGTCCCTACGAGAGCAGTTCTCTATGGCTGCTTCGTTTGAACATATCCCAAGTGTTATATAGTTTATTGAATGAGTGAGGAATGCTCTGGCCTTTTGGTGTCCAGCTGTCATTTTGCATGTGTGCAGAGTTTGTGCACCTGAGAAGTTTCATTGTCGAAGGCAATACAGGTGAATTCATCAGCGTCCCTGTGCGTGCCATCACACACCGCGAAGAAGTGGGGGTGTGCTCCTCAGTTCTCACTGTAAAACCCCACCCCCAAAAGATAGGGGAGGGACGCTGTGCATTTGGTTAGGAATAAAAGGGTATCAGTTGTGCCTGAAAAAGCCAGGGGCCCTTGATGCCTACTTGGGCTCTTTTGGAAAGTAAGCATTTTATTTGCAGGGTGTTTGTGATCTTTTCAGCAACACCAGACCATCTGCAGTATTTCTGCAGAGTCTGAAAGTCTGACAGATTGGTCACATTTTTTTTTCAATTCAGTTCCAGAGGAGGGAGGCACAGGAGAGACACATTCCAGGTGTGGGAATTGCTCCAACATCTGCTGGAGCCACGGGCTCTAAGTTTCAACTACTGTTTAAAGGAGTTTGGGGGAAATTTTTCATAGGTGTCAGCCAGAAGGTATGTGAGAAAGCTCGGGAGTTTATATGTATATTCCCAAAGTTATGTTTTTGTGTTTTTCTGTAGTTCTTTACAGTTTTTGGAGGAAATATTTTAAGAAAAGCTACTAAGTGATAGTTCACTCACAAAAAAAGTCCCATTTGTTTCTACAAAGATTTGAGAATGGTTGTGGGTTAAAAATAAAGTCTTTTTTTTTTTTTTCGTTGTTACCTGGGAGCCTGCTCACTTAATCGTTTTGCATCTCCATCCCCATTTCTGGGCAAGGTCTCATAGTGGAGACGAGAAAGTCTGTCTCTGCTTTATAAACGGCTGTTCCTCTCCCCGTGTTCTCACTGTTAACAAATTACCAAAATTATTATACCCCGGGATTTGCTGACGCAAAGAAAAGGGCCACTGAGCTGTCCCGCGGAGACACTTAGCTTCCCCAGCCCTGTCTGGCAGGTAACGGAGGGCCGTGAGAGAGGAGGCCTGCTGTTCTCTGTGTAATTATATGCTCCTGGCATGTTTTTTAAAGTGGATTTTTGCATTTCTCTTCCTTCTCTGCTACTCAGTGATATTCTAATTTTTAGCACTTACGTGGCTGAGTAAATGTTTTTCAGCTGTTGAGTTGTTGAGTTTAATTCAGGCTTCCCTATCTTCCTCCCCACCCCGCCCCAGTCCCAACTCCCCCCTTTCTTTCCTTCTGGCAGGAGTGTTGATCCCCACAAAACAAAAGCTCCCATTTAGGTAATGTGCCGTGTGCGTGTGCCAAGAGCCCATTGGATCTGTCAAAACATCTCTGGGAAGCAAATCGACTTCTGGTGTTGTCCCCTCTTCCAGAGCAGGAACCAGAAGTTAGGTGGCTTGCTCAAGGTCCCTGTTGGAAGTCCCGTTCCAAATCCAGGCACTTACCCCTGAGAAAGTTGGGGATGCCACCACCCCATGTGCCTCTGTCACTGGTGCTGAAGCTTAAGCACCACAGTAGCGATGTACTGCAATGCCTTCCCCCATGGGTGACCATGGTGTCCAGTTTAGTGAAGGCCCACATTGGCTATTCATAATGACACTGTTGGGGTAGGGCCCCAGTGCAGGGTGTGGGTGTTATTGCACGTGTGTTACCTCCATGCCAGATGCTCGCTGCTCCACAGATAGGTCCTTGATTAGACATTTCCAACTACTGAGTCTGTGCCAATGATTCGGCACAGATAAGAGTCATCCTTTACTTCATCTCTCTTTCCCTCTCTCATTCTCTCATTCTCAAGAATGAGAAGACATGGAAACTGGAATGGCAGAGACACTTAGCTGCTTGGAGAAGGGGATAGGCTCATTTCCTCAAGGGGATTCTGACCTTAGACAGGGCCCAGGGAGTAAATGCTACCTGTTGAACCGGGGAAGTCTTCTTTTTCAGCAGTTACACTGTTGGGATGGTGCATGCCAGTACTCGAAGCTGGGCTTTTGACCCCAAACCAGTGCCAGCATATTTGGGGGTGACTTTTTCCCCATCCTCTTGTTTAATGATTTAGAATTTTAAATAATTGTATTCCCCCCACCTTTTCTGTTTTGTTTTGTTTTTTGTTTTGTTTTTCTAGAAGGTAGAAAAGAGAATTGTACTTGTCTTCATGGATTTGGTCATAGTGGGGATGAGCAAAAGGAACAGAGGTGGGGATGGTCTTTCACCCCTTAAATTCTTTCTGCTTTATTTTTCCTAGCATTTATGACTTTCAAATATCCTATATATTTCATTTATTTGTTTGAATTTTATACCTGTATATCCCACCACAATGTGTTCTCCATGAAGACAGTTTTTTTCTGTTTACAGCTGCTGTTATTTGTACATCTAAACCTATGCCTGGTACCTAGTAGACACATAAGAAGTATTTTGTTGATTGAATTAATTAATCCTTTCTCTAGAAGTAGCTACTCTAACCAACTCGAAAGTCCTTGAATGTGTTCCAGATGTCGAAGGGCAGAAGTTGAGATGTAGGACCAGAGGTTTTCAAAATATAAATCCTAGCAATTGCCATAGTAATTCAGACTGTAGACCCTTCATATCATTTTGATGGGATGAATGTGATGGCAGGGCCAGCTGTTCTTGACATCTGCCTCACAGGTTGGGGATCATCATTCATTCATTCAACCAGACAGGCAGAGAATCAGTCTTTTATCAATAATAAGCTCTGGGGATAAAAAGCTAAACAAGACATGCAGGTCCATACCCTCATAAATCTTGTCATCCATAACTAGATCAACATTTTTTGGGGAAATTATTTATCTTTTCAGCCTGTTTCAACTCTGCGAAGAAGCATTCCTTAGCTTTACTACTTGCTTTATAACATAATTTTGCTGCTAGAGCCGTAAGTGAGTTTTTCAAGGTGAAGCCTGCTGCCACGGTGGCCTCCTCAGGCCCCAGGGATGAGGTTGAGCTTCTTTTTTAAAGATTTTTATTGGGGAATTGGGGGGATGGGAACAGCGCTGGGGAATTGGGGGAAGGGGAACAGACAAGTTGCAGTCCTTTTGTTCTTCAGTCTAGTTGTGGAGGACGTTGCTTCACTGGCCCAAGTTGGCACCATCATTGCGCTCTTCCCGGGTGAGGCAGATCAGGCGCCGGCTTCTGGACCACTGCTCACTGTGGCTGCTGGCTGCTCACGCTGGCTGCTGGCTACACATGGTAGTCCATGGCAACCCACTGACACAGGGGCTGCAGCCTACGCCATCGCCGGCGACTCATGGCAGCCCAGCTCCAGGTTGAGCTGTTGTTCAGCATCTTAGCTGTAGAGGGCAGTGTCACTGGCCCTCATATGTGGGATCCGAACCGGGGCCCTCTGGCGTCCCAAGCCAGCTCTTAACCATCGCACCACTCAGCTGGCCTGAGGTTGAGCTTCTTGTCAAAGCGGGTCTTTGGTGCTACTCGTGGTTCACTGTCAAAATCATATGTTCCTTTTAACTTTCAGGGAAACTTTTTCTTTTAGTGGTGACATGTGGTCAATGATGCTGGAACAATATGTGAGAAAGATAGAGTACAGGTATATATGATGGAGAAGAAAATGGATAGATGCATGCATACAATGTCAAAGGGATAGTAGACTGGGGGGGGTTATCACTTTGTGAGGGGTATAAATGTCTAGTCATCATGTTGTTTAGTATGCCTGAAACTAAAAAAGAAAAGGAGTACAGATTGCCAGTTATAAAAATAGTTACAGGATGTAAAGTACAGCATAGGGAATATAGTCAATAATATTGTAATAAATATGTATGGTGTCAGATGGGTACTAGACTTATCTGGGTGATCACTTTGTAAGGTATATAAATGTTGAATCACTATGTTATATACCTGAAACTAATATAATATTGTATGTCAACTGTAATTGAACAATAAGTTTTAGAAAAAAGAAAATGGATAGAAAATATTAGACTTGAAAAGTGTCTCTTTCTGTTTTTTCTGCTGCCTACTCTCATCCCTTCTGTGATAACAGGTCTATAATGATAATGGTGAGCATATCACTAGTACCCTGTATTAATTTCTTCCACCATCACATCCTAGAGAATGAGGGAGATGTCAGGAACTTAGTGGCTCTTTAATGTATGACTTAACAACAGTATATGTGAAAAGAATAAAGAATGTTGGTCTATTGTAAAGTCAGAGTGAGTCAGCAATGAGATGAGGCTGTTTGAAAGGAAGCAACAATTATGTCCCAAGTGACGCTGGTGATGGTCCCCTCACCTGAGCTGATGTGGCAACCCCTGGGACCCTGTGCTTGAGGAAACACGGAGTAGACAGGAATATACCCAGGGTGAGGGCGCTCAAAACTGCTTCACATGAGGAGCAGTTAAAAGAACTGGGGATGTTTATTTTAGAGAAGACTCAGAAGGACCATAAGCTCCATCTTCAAATGATGGAAGGGCTCTCTCTCTGGGAGAGGCAGTAGAGCATTCTGGAACTTCAGATCTTGGAGCAAGGATGATTGGGTGGAGGGACTTCCTACAGTTGGGGGTATTCAAAGATGGCCACCTGGAGAGCTGCCTGTGAGCCTCACTGCCTGATCCCTTAGGATGAGTGCAAATCCTGATTTGTACCAGATGAGCTCAGATACCTAATGAAGCCAGCCTAGGGCTGTAAACAGATATGCCAACCAGGTAGGAGAGAAAATGACAGCTTTAATTTGGGGCCATCTTCTGTGATCCTCCTTTCCCCAATTTGCCTTTAGTCGGCTTTTATTTTTCTGCTCCCTTAAAATATTTTCCCATACCTATTGACCAAAGAATTCAAATTTTTAGAGCTTGTATTATAGGAATAAAAATAGAAGCATTTAATGATACGTGCACAAAGATTTATCTACATATTAGAATTGCTTGAATTGAGAAATTGTAGAAACAGCCTGAATGATGATTAAAAGAGAAGAGTGGAAGTAGTGGAGTAAATTCTGGTGTATCCATAGTATAAACTATTACACAATTATCGATATTATAGATCTACCGTCCTGGAGGGATGGGCAGAATATAGAGTTAAGTGAGAAAAGCAAGTGAAACATCTGTAGTATGATCTTGTTTTGTGAGAATGAATTATATAAAAAAAATCCCTCACATGTGTAATCATTTGGCATGTATTTAGGTGAGGATGGTAAAAGGGGAGGAAAAATATAAATGAAGTTATTAACATTCGTGGAGAGTTTGGGGTGGGGTGGGGACCTCAGGGACAGAAAGGGCTCGAATAGAGACAAAGTGAAGGAAGGTGAAATGGTTTTATCTACCTGTCTATCATCTATCTATCTTATCTATCTATCTATCTATCTATCTATCTATCTATCTATCTATCTATCTATCTATCTATCTATCTATCATCTATATCTATCTATCTATCTGTCTGTCTATCTATCTATCTATCATCTATCATCTATCATCTATATCTATCTATCTGTCTATTTATCTATCTATCTATCATCTATCTAATCTTCATTGGTTGTGCTTAAACATGTATTAATTTTGAGGACTTTAATGAAAGGAGAGAAGGAGTAAACTTATGTTATTTCCATTTTCTTGCTCTGTTGTTCTTCTCTTATAAAAACTGTCTCATCCTTTCTATTAAGGACAATTCAGACGGTTTATAATAAAAAACCCATTAGTTTTAATCCTTTAAATGAAGGTGATAATTTATACAAAAGAAATCTGGGGAATGTGTTAAGATATTTTGAGTCAAAACTGAATTTCTAGATGTCATGAAAGATAAATGACTTAAGAGGCATTTGCATTTTTCTTCGTTGTTTATTCACTGTGTAGGAGGTGTCCATTTTCTCCTAGCCTTCCAGAAAAATGTTTCCTTTCTTAAATCTGGGGAACACAGGGTTGGGTAGGGGCACCTAACTCAGTTAAGAAGTTTGCTAGTTCCTGGTGAGAAGGAAAGCATTGAATGGAGAGTTCTAGGTGGTGGTGGGTGGGGTGTGTGTGTGTGTGTGTGTGTGTGTGTGTGTGTGTGTGGTGTATTTTTAATTAGTTTTTCTTTTCTGTGATAGCCAGCAAAATACTGCTGTTCTCCTGTGATTTGGATGCTTTCTTTCAAATTATTTTTAAGAATTGTTTTCAATATTAAATTATCCTCATTATGCATTCATATTTGATGCTGATAGTACTTTCTACATAAAGAATTTGTCTACATACAGAATAGCCCTAGACATTGTAGAGTTGGCGGGTGATTTATCCCCTGCTTATCATGAAAGGAGGCTTGGGGGAGAACGGGATGCTGTTTCATAGTCACATTTGGATGTAGGCTCAGAGCTGACCCTGAGTAGCCATACTGATACAAAGGCAAGAAATGAGTGGGTATGTCAGATCTATAGAAATAGTAACACTAACCATCATATTTCGTTGATTATAATATGCTCATTTTATATGCTAACTGAAATCTGAAGGTATCTTGCTATGCTTGTGTGCACTTATTAGGTTAATATTGCAAGTCAACAGCGGTCTTCTAATTAAAGGTGTCAGAAATCCTGTAGAATCCCGTTAGCTGGTCATTGAGTTCTGAATCTTTAATGCAATTAGACCATTCCAGAATCATGAGTCTCAAGCAGAATTTCAGCCTGCATAGTGTTATCTTGATTCACACAAATCAGGAAGTTCTAGAAGTGTTTCTTTTCACATAATTGACTACCTCCTAAATAGGTAATAACTAAAATAGTACAAAAATATGCAAAGTAGGATGGATGTGTGGTTGACTCCATTTTTTAAATCTTGATTTTAATTCAAAGGCACCATCACTTGGGGAAAACTAGTCATGTGCAGTGACATTTTTCCACCTCATAGGCTACAAAGTATTTTACTAGGCCAGAAACCTGAATGGTGTTTATGGGCAATTTGTCACAGGGGGTGGTGGGAAGGATCAGAAGAGAAAATGTGATCTGAAGCTGTGACCCGCAGAGAAAGAAGGAATAAAGGGGAGCTGTGATGTGGAAAGATGTGCCAAGAGACTAGACTGCCTGTTTCCTGCATTTGCTTTGGGCGTCCTGTCAAGAGTTTTGAGTTTTGTTGTCACTGGTGTTTTGTTTCCTTGGGCATGATATCTGCTTCTTTCAGAAAATCACCCTGTCCCCTGTCCCCATCCCCCAGGCTGGGCTGTAAGGCTTCATGGCTGACTTTCCCGTGTGTGTTCGAGTCCACAGTGTTTTGCTGCTTTTCTCATGCCTTTTCTTTATGATGTTTCAGCTCATCCACCATACACCATGTGCTTTAGAGTGAAATTCTACCCACACGAACCCTTGAAGATTAAAGAAGAGCTCACAAGGTATTTTTCGTTTGTTTTATGTTTAACGTGCGCCTTTAACCGGCCTGGCCTCTGAGTCTTATAGGTTAGGTATACCTCTTCTCTAGAGCAGAACATCTCAACGAAGCCAGCGTTCAACTCAGCATTCTGGCTTGGAATGTTTCTCTTGCAGTTAATTGACCCAGGATTTTTCAAACACTTGTCATTGGGAGTATAATTAACTGCACAAAAAGCAGCGGTTATAAGGAGGAGGTACTCTCTGAAAACATCTGACAGTGGGGTGCTAAAAATAAATAGAAGATGACTGTCTTTAGGATATGGGCAAATTCACAGCGAGTGCAGCCCCTAGGGCCTATCTTTGAGTTCAAGTTTTTCTGGGAGGGAGAGGATCACTTGATAGAATGGACTGTTTGTCATCCTACATTCCGCTTGCTAAATGACCGACTGGGGGGGGGGTGGCTTCCCTCTCCTTATAGACTCTTCTCAGTCCAATTCTCTGAATTATCCAGTTGTTGGGCCTCCTCCCTTCGTCTCCCTCTGCTGGGGCCACATTCAGTCCACCTTCTGGGGGCTTTGCTTCCGTGAATAGCCTTGGCCAGTGCAGCTGAGCAGGGTCCTGGAAGGGCCAACTTTGTGGATGGAGCAGAGGAATTCTGTGCTTAGCTCTTGATGAGGCTCTGATTTGGTGACTGCAAAAATCATTCTGCGTAATCATCTCTCAAAATAACCTACATAGGTACAAAATGCAACAGAGCAGCAAGTGCAGTTTGCCGATCATTTGCAGGGGGATGTGTGGGGTTCTTGGATATTTTGCTTTCTCATTATTCATGAATGTCTGCTAAAGCTTGACCATATTGACATTAAGGTGATGTTGGAAGGGAGCAGATAGTTCTGTTCTCCTTGATTTATTTGCACACAGCCATTTGGTGAGGTTTGTGCTTGGGGGCGGGGTCAGGGTGTAGGTGTGGAAAGGAGGAATGCATAGATAGTGGACATTATAAGTAGCCGTTGGTATTTTGCAATCTGGCCTGCTTTTTGTTTTTTTAATTGAGGTAAAATTCACGTAACAAAATTATTTCCACCATTTCAAAGTGGACAATTCATTGACATTAAGTACATTCACAGTGTTAGGCAACCATTACCACTATCTAGTTTTTGAACATTTTCTCATCATTTCCCCCCCTGCCCCCCAAAAAAGAAAAACTGTACCTATTAGCAGTCACTACACAGCCCCTCCCCCAGTGATTAGCAATCACTAATCTACTTTCTGTCTCTATGGATTTACCTGTTCTGGACATTTCATATAACTGGAATCGTATAATGTTTGGCTGGTTTTTGGCTTGAAAAATTTATTCATTTATTTGATAAAATCTTCCTCAATTCCTACTCTGTGCATAGCCCAGAATGCAGGGGCTGTATGCGCTAACACACACACACACACACACACACACACACACACACACACACACACATATTTGTCCTGCTCTCTGGGTACTAAAAGTATAATTAGGAAGATCCTCCAGGGGCCAAAATAGCTCATTTTTTTTTCATTTGTTTTCTTCATAATCTTGTCTGGAGGACAAAAATTGATGTGTGTCACAATAAAAATTATCAATGGATCTTTTGTTGTTGAGAAAAGTCCCATTTGAAACTAAAAGAGAACAAAGTATTAGCTAATAACCCTAGTTAAATCTCTCTCAATTAAACTTGCTAGTATTTGCATGCATTTGACTGAATAGGTAAGGTATGAATAGTGGAAAATTGTGAACATTTTTATGTCTCCTAAGGAAATTAGGATAATGCTGTGTCCTTGCACAGGTAGAAATGGTCTTTTCTTAGTATAGTCCTTAGAATTCAAAACGAATCTAGAAACTGTGGAATGCCCCAGGTACTTAGGGTTTAAACCCTATCTTGAAAGAATTTAGTTTTTCTTGTTAGATGAATTGTTATTTTATTCTAAGATTAATCTAAAATTTAAGAATTGAACATATGAAAAGTTAAGATCACACTCATGACCATGCTTAGGGGTAAAGAAACATTGAGAAAAAGCTAGGTTTAAAGAGCAAAACAACACAAATACTCACAAACAAGGATATTTGAAATCATTTTTTACCTTTCCTTTCTCTCTCCATTTGCATAGTTATCTTAACAGTGTTTTAGAATTCTGGGACTTTTGTAAACGTATACAACTGAATGTAATCAAAGTATATTGGTTTTAATTGTTTTTAGTCAGAATCATCTTTAAATTCAGGCTAGTAGAGGAGCTTTATCATTAATGGTAGCATAACAATGTAAGCCCCAGATCCTTTTGTGCTTTTGTTGCATAATCCTTTCATGCAGGTGTGATATGGAAGAAAGATGCATTATCATTATTGGTAGCTATTGTATTAAAAAAAAAATGAGTGTCTGAACCTGAAGCCATTTGTAAGGCTCAGTGGATTATGTTGAATCCACAATAATCCATGAGTATTGCTAGAGGTCACTGATACGAGCAAGGACCGAGGCTCAGCTGTTGTGAAAGCTGGTTTTTCTTTCTCAGAAAGATTTTGTCAAACTTGATTTCTGATTGATGGGACTGGAACCCAAATCTCTCATCTATCAGTAAGTAGTTATTTGAAACTCTTTTTTTTTTGATGACTGAACTCATCAAAAAGTGGAAAGGAATGCTTTCTGTTCAATGCATACATTTAGCAAGTAGAAACGTTGTGGCATTTGGCCTGGCAGTTTACATTTTTCTTTTACAAAAAAAAGATTTGATCATTTCAACTATTTGTGCAGCCTTGATATTCTACATGGCTTAGGGCCGAGGTTTGCACGGTGAGGTCCCCTGACCGGCGTCAGCATCTCCTGGGAATTTGGTTGCTGCCTTTGGCGGGGCTCAGCAATCTGTATTTTCATAAGCACTCCAGGTGATTTTAAAGCATATCAAAATTTGAGAACCACAACTCTAAGGCAGTTTGGATTTTCAAAAGTATTGGTTTCTTTTGGCAGATATTATAGTGTACACTTAAATGGGTTTAGTATGGTCACAAAATTGTGCCTCCATCACCATGCTCTAATTCCAGAACATTTTTATCACCCTGGTGGTAAACCCAGTACCCAAGCACTCATTCCCTATTCTCCCCTCCCTCAAGCACTGGCAGCCTCTAATTTACTTTCTGTCTATAGATTTACTATTCTAGACACTTCCTATAAATGGAATCATATATGTGGTATTTTGTGACTAGCAGTTTTTCACTTAGCATAATATTTCCAACTTTCATCCATGAATGAGTACTTCATTCCCTTTATGGCAGAATAATATTCCATTGTACGGATATCCACATTTCTTTGGTACCTTCATCAGTTGATAGGCATTTTGGTTTTTTTTCATTTTTTAGCTACTATGAATAATGCTGCTGTGAACATTCGTGTATGCATTTCTGTGAGGCTCCAGGTTCTGATTTATTTGGGTCTGGGGTGGGGTCCACAGCATTAGAGTTGTTTAATGGCTCCCCCAGTGATTCTAACATGCAGTCAGGGCTGAGAACCCCGGACTTAGAACCTTAATACTCAAAGTGTGGTCCATGGACCGTCAGCCCAGAATCACTGGAGAGCTTATTAGAAATATGGACCCTCATGCTCCACCCAGACCTGCTGAAAATCAGAAGCCACATTCTAACACGATCTCCAGGTAATTCACGTGCTCATTAAAGTGTGAGAGGCACTGGTTCAGGGAGCTACTCTGGGTCTGTGTCTACCAGGCGTAACGTTGTTCCTCTGACAAAGTGCACTGCCATCTCTGAACCAGAAATGCATTAGGGTCTGCCTTTATCCCCTGTACTCAAGGCCATACAAAACTGGGGACGGAGAGTCTCATTTGAGCCTGTACCACGTCTCCAGTGTCTAGCATAGTGTACAGCACAAAGCAGGTGTGAGATGTCGATGTGTCCAATGGAAACACCAGTGAGCCACTAAACCCTTCAGTGTGTCCAGTACTTTCAGTGAACCAGTGCCTAGAAACGGTGAGCTCCACTGGCTGCAGCTGTGTGATCTTAGCACATTAATCACCCTCTCTGATCCCCCATTTCTTAGCCGTTAACATGGAATCATGCATATGGCTACTCACAGGCTGAATAAGCATCAGGTTATTTGAGCATTGGAGGTGGTCACTGGGACTGATTGAGTGGTGTCCCTACTCTATCCCGAGAGCATGGACAGAGAAAAGATTGGTCTCTGAGGGTCAAACTCTAAAATAACCACAGAAAGAATCTTCATGCATCTGCAAAGTGACTTTAGTCAGAAACAATAGGCCCCGGGCCTGAACCTTGAATGAAAGTGTCCACCTGGCTAAGAAAGGTGAGGAAATCTGAAGAAGGCACCGAGACAGAGTGAGCCTGAGCCAGAGGTTGTCCATGGCAGGTCCCTCTCCCCTGGCTGACTTGGGCTCGTGTTTATTTTTTGATTGGCGCTATAGTGTTTTTAAAAAAACAGAATTTGTTGCAACATTAAAAATTCAAAGGATTTTACTTTGTTGACAAAAGAAATTGCAAACCTTAAGAAAGGTTTAAAGAGTTTATTATGAGCCAAGGTTTTGAGGTTAGTCCTGAAAGCAAAGTCTCAAGGGGCTGAGATAATGCTGTAGGGAAGAGCAATTTTGCAGTTTATACATTAGAATCAGAGGAGAAAACATAAGAAAGGTTTACATGAAATCCATTGGTGGCAGATTAAGGTGGGAGGAAGCAGGGAAATCTCTTAAGACTGGATATAAAGTAAAATGGCGAGATACATGTTTCTTTTACACTGGTGGGTGCAGGATAGTTAACATTTAACATATTAATACATAGGTTACAGGAGGTATGTGGGTAAAAATAATATTGAGGAATGGTTGGAATTGTCTCACCCCTTACTGGGTATTTACATTTGGCGTTCTGGAGAAGAGATCGTGCTGACATTTTAAGCATGTTATTGTAGTTGCACAAAAACAATGGACAGGGCTTGCTCAAGGTAGAGCATATTGGCCTTAGGATGTGACCTCCCACCATAACCCATTCAGTTAGGAATCTCTTATGATCAAAACATCCCGTGTGGTTACTTGTAGCTATTAAATTGTCATGCTTGCCAAGGTAGTCTCTTGTTTACAACTTCTAAATTTAGTCTCTTTGATTTTCTGGAAAAGCTAGATGCATTTGGCCTGCTTTTCTATGTGGCATGGGGTGGAGCTGTGTAGCGGCTGACCCCTTTCTGGGGGCCAGTGCACTCTATTCTGCTTCCCCCCACCACCTTACGCTAGCTCATTTCACTCATTGTCAGGTTTGCCTGGCTCCAAAGGCATCTGAATTTGCTGTTCCTGTAGAGGACGAGAGGACATTCTAGTTATGAATAAATTGGCCTTCAGGCCTCATAACCAGTCTTTTTGAGATTGATTAATGGGAGTTTGTGTCCCTGAGACTCGTCTCTGTATACCGATTGAGTCCGTTTCCTGACTCTCTGTTTCACAGAGAACCTGGGCAGCATGTACCTGAAGTGCAGGCGATGGTGACCGTAACTGTGGTTGTCATCGTCTGTGACTTCCTGCCAGGGACAGTGGCTGCTGGCCTAATGGCTTTTCTTGGTCTCTTTGAAAAGGACCAGCCACTCTGCTTTGGAAGCTGCCACAGACACTTCAGATTTTCCAAATTCAGAGGGTCCCTCAGTGTTCCTCTGCTTGCCTTCCAGGGGACGTGGCATGTCTTGACCACTCCTTGGCCCTGGGTAGGGCTCTGGTGACACAGGTGGATAAAGCGTGAACAGTTTTTGTGCTTCTCCCAAGCCTTCGCCAAAACTTAGGGCAACTTTCTCCTTTTGTATTCCAGGTACCTTTTGTACCTGCAAATTAAAAGAGATATTTTCCATGGTCGACTGCTCTGCTCCTTCTCAGATGCTGCTTACCTGGGTGCCTGTATTGTTCAAGGTAAGTGTGGCTGAGGCAGCCCACCCCCACCATTGCACTGGACAGTAGAGCTCTGGTTGTTCAGAACCTCCCACCTGCCCTACCTGTGCCCATCCAGCCCATGTCCATGGTTTGAGGCCAGGCAGGGCTGGGTACTCAGCAACAGAGCCCCTGGTTACCTTCCCTCCCAAGCCTGTGGGGTCCTGATGGAAGGGTGGGCTGCTGTGGTCACAGGGGCCTCTGCAAAAACAAGAGGGTCCTCAAAGCCCCATGTTAGAGCCCAGAGTCTCTCTTTCAGTGGGGACAGAATGTGTGACTTTATGTGGCGCTCTGAAAGGATGTGGGGTGTTCTATGCTCTGTGTTCTGACCGCCAGCTATGGGGCCTAATGGGTTATGCTGAGGGGGGGAAAATATGTCCAGGAAGGTAGGTGTCAATTTAAACACTTGAAATGAAATGTCAAAAGCATTTATTTGCATACATATGTGCACATGTGTGCACGTGTGCATGCTTGTGTGTATGTATATATTCACATGGGTACATGTACACTGTATCTAACGAACTCTTCATCTTTTCTAGTCATGTAGCATTGGTGAGGAGGGCACCAGGCTCACAGACTACCACTCAGGTGTTCTGTTTCAGGCCAGTCAGGAGGCCATTTGTAGCATGAATGCTAATAATATATTTATGAGACGAGGGGAGGGCAGGGAGGGGAATTAGGAGAAGAGAGAGAGTGGGGGGGAGAGGGGGAGAGGGGAAGAGAGGGAGAGAGGGAGAGAGAAAACACCAAGTGAGCATGTCACCATTATAAAGAGTCTGGAATAATGAAGGAGCCAGTTATTTGCCTATCACAATTCTAAGCTTCATTCACAGCTTAAGAGAGACATCCATCATTCTCCCAGCGGTGTAACAGGCAGACTTGTCCCTGTGTGATGCTCTGTGCTGTGAAACAGTTCTTGGATCCTGTTTCCAGGGCTCCCTGAACATTCTGGAATGTGTCTGTGTTGCTTTCCCCCTACCCCTGGGAGCAACCTAGTGCTGCATAGCCGATTTAGGCAGAGGTGTGAAAACCTTTGGAGAGATTTAAGTTTAAAGTCAGAGCTACAGTGATACCATGATGGGAAATAGTCCTTCCATCTGCCCTGAAGTGGAATATGTGCTTCCAAAAGCCGCCTCTTTTACATCAGAGAGAAGAGAGGTGAAAACCCCACAGTTCTCCCCGTTCCCTGTGAAGACCGCGAATTCCTAGTCAGGGTGCACACCGTCTTCCATAAGGGAAAATGGATCGATATTAATCCAAGCAGCAGACCTGCACGTGAGGATATCAGAACACGTTTAGGCATTTAGAGTAATGGTTAGTTCTCCAAGGGCAAGCTCAACATGGATGCATAATGGGAAAGTATCCTGTGTTAACATACAGCCACAAAGGCTCCGTGCAGATCATGGGGCCCTGTTTTATCCCTCCTCACTGTTTTCACTGAGCACACACATCAGTCCTGTGGAAAAAGTAGAGTTGCAAATGGACTGCAGACCTCGAAAGGACCTTTCAGCTCAAAAATGCAGCGGTGTCCATGGGCCCTGTGCAGCAAATCCAGTAAAAGCGTATTCTTAAGTTCTCTGTTGCTTGGGGGGGGATACCTTAGCAGCTGTAGAGATCATTACAAATGCAGATAAAGATCTGCTTTGTCGGAACTACTTCCCCAGAGAGAGTGATAGGGAATGTGGAGTAAATAATTACAAAGCAGGAAGCCATGTGACTTATCATTTGGCTTCTCCTTTGCTAACACTCTTTGAAGGAGCATGTTTTAAGCTCCTGCATATTCTGAGTGTGTGAAAAACAGGCAGCCACCCAGAGTTTTGCTACCTGTACGCACTGAATACAAAGCATATTCAATACATGCCATGCATTTTTTTTTTCATAAATAGCAACTGCAAAACAAACACACAGAACCCTAGGGATCTATTTCTATCCTTTCTCGGTAAAAATATTTTTCCTGTTCCTTCTGCAAAAGAGCAACAGGGCGGGATTATGGTTCTCATCTCCTCTGCCTCGTGTGTTCAACTCCTGAGGGCTTTATGGCTCTTTCTCAGAGCTCAGTGCAGAAGTCGCTTCCTCTGAGAAGTCTTCCTGGACTACTGAAGTCGCCTCCCTCCTGCACATCATCCTTTCTCACACCTGTTTTGTTATTCTTTAAGCACTTACTCGTGTATCTGGATGGACCTTGTTGAGTTGTTTCTGGACTTATTATGCATCCCCCTCCTCCCCTGCCCCGACTGCCACCCCCTGGTGTAGACTCTAAATTCCATGGAAGGTAGGACTCTGGGTACCTTTTGGACTGCAGTACCTCTGTGTCTGGCACACAGTAAATTCTCCACTAAATGTGTTAAGCGAACCAGGGTGCTTGCCTACATTGCACCAACATAGGCTTTATTTCTATACTTGGGAAAGAGTGATTGGTTCGCTGCCTTATTTATTTGTTCACGTGTTTCCTGAACATTTACTGAACAGCTGCTAGGTGGCAGGCACTGCAGTACAAAGTCCCTGAGGGTGGGAGAGGGCCGGAGACAGACAAGTAAATAGGCATTTGTGATGACATGTTAATGGCTGGGTAGAGAGTCGCACCTTCCTGCTGCCACCTCAGAGAGCCCTGAAGGAACAGGCCCTGGAGGTGTAACATCCTGTATCTCAAGTTCTTTGACACAGTGGGATGAGTCCTCTCCACACCAGGGGACATGCCCGTAGCCAGGGTTGCCCTTTCTACTTACCATCATCTGGTCACACTAATCCTTTTGCTCCAACTCTTTGGGTGTTTTGGACAGTTAAATTCTCTTAGAAATGTGTAGGGCCTGTTTCAACTCACAAGCCATCCAATGTGCTTTATGCTATTTGTCACAACTTGACTCTCAATGTCATGTGTGGAAGAGAGAAGAAGCCCAAGCTGCTTACCCAGCTTCCCTTAGTATGGGAAACAAAATTGGAAGAGTTAGAAATCCTCAATCATTCATAAACTGCCTTTTGCTTCAGGTGAAGTCAGAGTTAAAGATAAGTTTTAAGGGGCAAGAAAGCAGGGCCTGTGATGGGGGCAGTGTTGGCATTTACCTTGTCACTTACCCTGTGTGGGCCCTGTGGCATTTCTTCTCTTAGATTTCTGACATTTCCCAGGATCCTAATTTGCAGCATTGAGCAGAACAAGTCCATTGACCTCACAAGTTTTCCTGCAAAGACAAGTGCCCCCCACAAACATCACCGTCCCTTACCAGCCACTATGCAAACAAACTTTTGAATTGAAGACAACCCAGCTTCCTATTAGGGGTCCATTCCCCATGAAACATGGTGATATTGGGTTGTACCATCTCCTAAACTTTAGGCCCTCAGTCAGCTCACAGGGGTGCGCGCGCGCGCGCGCGCGCGCGTGTGTGTGTGTGTGTGTGTGTGTGTGTGTGTGTGTTATGTGTGTTTCTTTTGAAACTTACTATAGGTTGAGTTAATCATCGGTTCATAGCCCATTCTCATCATTCATCCCTTTGGAATCATCTATAGATTGATTGATTCATTTCCCTTTTTTCACTATTCTCCATTTCCATTCCTAAAGCTACAAATGAGTTCATACAGATCTTTGACTTTGGATACGACCTTATAAAATGATTTGTGCGTATATACTATTAAGTTTTATAAATTAAATGGGGCTGTAGAACTTATTTCCTTCCTTTTTATACTCAGAGCACTCTTTGGGGGGATCTATTCACACTGCTGGGCATACATCTATTTTGTTGATTTTAATTGCTACAGAGTGTCCAGAGGGTGCATTACCATGTTTATTTATTGCTCCCACCAACGACGAACACTCAAGTTGCCTCCATATCCTTTTTGTGCACCTAGAGTTTTTCTAGAATATGTGTCCAGAAGTGGGATTCCTGGATCATATATTTGACTAAATACTCTCTGCTTGTTCTCTAAAAGAGCTACATGCATCAAGAGTCCTTCAGAAGTGTACAAGTATTTCCATTTTCTCAAGTCTCTGCCAACACGCAGAATCATCTGACTTCCTAAACTTTTTGCCAATCTTATAGGTGTAAAATGATGTCTAGTTGTTGGGTTTGCAAAGCTCTGATTACTGATGAGTTTGAGCATGTTTTCATACACCAGTCCTTTGTGTTTCCCCTTCTGTGAACTGGCTGTTTTACATCTTTTGACCATTTTCCTATTGGTCTTCCTGCCCATTTTCATGTTGATTTATAGGGATTTCTTCATTATTCTAGATATTAGCCCCTGCCAACTTTAGATTTGGCAAATATATTCTTTCAGCTTGTCATCTATTATTTTGATTATGATGTCCTTTAATGAATAGAAATATTTAAATTTTGATATGCTCAAATTAATCAGTTTCCCATCTATAGTTGATAGTATTTTGGGTCTTATTTTAAAAGTTCTCCCCTGTGTGATATACATTTTAGGTTGTTTTAAGAACTCTGTAATTTGAATTCTATTGAAAAGCTTTAAAGAGCTTTGCTTTACTCCCAGTTTTGTCCTGTTACAGTCATTAGATGATTCAACAATGAAGGGACAGCAGGTACAAATTACAGAGTTGGATGTGATTTTGCAGATGTGCTCCCCAGCCTATTGATTTTTTATCTATCTCAAAGTCATGGTGGTGGTTAAGTCTTTATAATACAATTTTCCTACCATCTTTGGTCTACTCTCCTGGGTCCATTTCTGCCTGAGACACTTGCCCCTTCCGGCTCATTTTCCTTATCAAGCTTATGGAATTAGTAGAATGTATTCCCACTGCCAGAGCATCACCTTTGCTGTTGTAGTCTGTGGTCCATACAGATCCTAGGTCCATCCTCTCCCACACTCCCTCTGAGTGCTCAGAGATGTGCAGACATTTCTTTTTATACTTAAAGACCCTCCAGAGGCGCCCTGTATTAGAATCCAGCAACAACCTTCATCGGGTATGCTCATCTATACTTTCATGCACACTTTAATTTGAAGAGCAATCCATTTATTTTTAAGTGCGATCCTCTTGGGGTGCCTTCATGTTGTGATTTTTCACTGAATGAGCCACACCTACACAAATCTCAGAGCAGGCAGCTCCAGCAAGGGAACTCCTAGACTCAGGGGAAATTAGCTATGAAAGGAACCTTGAGGGACATCCAGTGGTTTCCAATTGGCTGTACCACCTTCTATCCTGGGGAGCATTTGGAAATATTGGGGGTTGTGTGGCATTTTTGGTCATCACAGTGACTGAGTATGTCATTAGCACATAGTACCTGAAGAGAAGGGGTGCTAAATGTGATACCATGCATTGGAAGGTATGAAACAATGTTTAGCCCCAATAGTGCCTTTTAAGAAACAAATAATGCCAGTAGCGCCCCCTTGAGAAACAATGATTTAAATTCCTTTATTGTATAGATGAGGAAAATGAGACTGGGAAAGATTGACAAGCGCCCAAGCTCACGCAGCTAGATCTGAACTAGAATATAAGCTTCTAGACACTCAAGCTGTGGTCTTTCCATGGATGTGAATTCATTTTGTTGGGTGAGCTTATTCCAAGCTCTTCTTTTGGGCAGCAGGCGCTATTCCGTGTGTACTCTCTCCTTGTTGTTTTTAATCTTTCTCTCGCTCTTTATTTTTTACTGCTTACAGCTGAGCTTGGTGATTACGATCCTGATGAGCATCCTGAGAATTACATCAGTGAGTTTGAGATTTTCCCCAAGCAGTCACAGAAGCTGGAAAGAAAAATAGCAGAAATCCATAAAAATGAACTCAGGTAATAGGGGTAGATATTTGTAAGAATGGTAGAGGTGCCAAGGTATTCTTACTGGGGGGGATGTGCGAACCATGTGAAGTAAGGATATTTGTAATGTGCGGGCAGACTGTTTCAGGTGGCAGAGCTGTATTTCTGGGTACTGCCAAGGTCCTCCATTAATAATAGTCTCAATAGTGTGGGGTCCCCTGGGTGACTGTTTATGAACCATCAGCAGTTATTAGATCCATATAATTTCTTATGGGTTTTAACCACTCTGACATTCTGAAAGGGAAACCTAGGGTAAATAAGTAATCCTTTCTCTTTTGAAGTTTGCCTGGCCTCTTCCCCTCCTGTGGTCATTGCTGGAAGCCTTGACTCCAAGTAGAGTAAAAAATCCCTCAACAGGGTTTCCTTTGCTGAGCTGGTTTCAGGATGACATTCAGTGCCTGCTCCTTTCTTCCTTGTCTGTGCTGTTCCAGGATGATTGCTAACTATTGGGTTGTCAGAAAACTCATGACGCATTTTTGCAACAAAATCATAGAAAAAATACGTCATGACGTTTCCTACAACCCAATACAAATTAGTAATGGCAGGAGAAGCAAAATGGAATACAGTATTCACTGTGTCCCAGACATTGTTCTAATTACTTGCACATATTGATTCATTTAATCTTCACAACAACCTAGGAGATAGGTGCCATGGTTATTCCCATTTTACAGATGAGGGAGCTGAGGCACAGAGAGAGTAAGCATCTTACCCAAGATTACACAGCTAGCAAGTGGCAGAGGCAGGATTTGAATCCAGGCAGCCAGGCTCCAGAGGCTGTGCTGTCAAGCATTGTGTGACGCTTCCGCCCTGCATAGGCTACTAGGAATGAAATGAAGCATAGCATAGGAGTCATCGACCATTTGGAATTCCGGTAACTTAGGTCTTCTAGTCTGTAACAAGAATTTAGTTGACATACAGGGATAGCTATTGCATTGTTCTGTACACCTGAAACTAATAATTTAAAAAAAATAAAAGAAAAAAAATGTAGATCTGTGCAAATCACAGAAAATTCATTTTGATAATACTAGCAAGCATGGGCTGTGCTGACAAGTATTGATGGAGAACCTCAAGAGCTGAGATGCTTCTATCTTCTGCGCCTTCAGTAATTATAAAAAAATTAGTGTCACTGGATTATGAGTTCTGGAACAAATTACTGTCCCCTTGTGAGGGCATGCTGGAGCTCCCTACTTTATGCAGGCACTCCCCCTTCTGGTGAGCCTGAGAAGAGTGTACATGTGGTCATGAAAGGTGGCAGCACATGTCAGCTTGGAAAACAGGACCTTAGTTCTGAGAGATGAAGATGGTTTGACATCAAGAAATTGCATCAATTGCAGAAAGCAGCATACCATCTCTGCGGTAATTTTAGAGTATTGTCTTCTACTGAAAAGCTTTGTTGAAAATATATGACACTTGGACTACTCTTTTTACATTTTGGGGACAAGCATGCCAGAGGTTAAAAGAAATTTCCAATATCCAGTTGTGGGGTAGATCGACCAGCAGTGTCTGGAGAGCACAGGGTGAGACCTTTTGGACAAAGGAGTGACATCCATTGTGTGACTTGTTAGGAGGGAAGATGGGAATTGAAAGTTGTAAGCAGATTTTGCAGGGCCTCAAGTGCTTGGAGCATATGATAATAGCCAACATTTATTGAACACTTACTGGATGCCAAAACACTGTGCTGAGAGCCCTATGTGCTAATATTACCCCACTCAATCCTCCCAAACCCTGCAAGGTCGGTGCTACTGTGGTTTCTAATCTGAGGTGCAGAAAGCACAACTGTGAGTGGCTCAAGGACTTGCCTTGTTAGGAGTGGAGTCAGGACGTGAACCTTGCTCTTATCTGAAAAGGGAAAAGAGAGATCGGGAAGGTCTTGCTTCAGCTTGGAAGTGATACATGACACTTCATGTAACCACGATGGTCACAACTGGTCACATGGTTCTGCCCAAGAGCAAGGAACTGCGATTCTATGAGGTGTCCAGAAGGTGCAAACTGGAAACAGTTGGCAAATAGCTCTTAAAAGCCTTCACAATATCATTCGTTTTTAAAAATAGACTTTATTTTTTAGAGCAATTTTAGATTCATAGCAAAACTGAGTGGAAGGCACAGAGATTTCCCCGATACCCTCTGCATAGCCTCCCCCATTATCAACGTCCCCCACCAGAGTGGCACATCTGTTACAAATGATGAACCTACATTGACACATTATCACCCACAGTCCATAGTTTACTTCAGGGCTCACTCTTGGTGATGTACATTCTATGAGTTTAAACAATAGTATAATGTCATGCATCTACCAATATAATATCATATAGAATACTTTCACTGCCCTAAAAAACCCTCTGTGTTCTGCTGCTTCATCTCTCCCTCCCCTCCCTACCTTTGGCAACCACTGCTCTTTTTACTGTCTCCATAGTTTTGCCTTTTCCTGAATGTCACATAGTTGGGTCCATACAGTATATAACCTTTTCAGATTGGTTTCTTTCAATTCAAGGATCCTCCATGTCTTTTCCTTGATAGCTCATTTTACTGCTGAATAATAGCCATTGTCCGAATGTACCACCATTTATCCACTCACCTACTGAAGGGTATCTTGGCTGCTTTCAAGTTTTGGCAGTTATGAATGAAGCTGCTATAAACACCCATATGCAGACTTTTGTGTGGACATAAAATTTCAGCTCCTTTGGATAAATACCAAAGAGAGCAATTGCTGGATTGTATGGTTAGAGTATATTTCATTTGGTAAGAAACTACCAACCCATCTTCTAAAGTGGCTGTACCATTTTGCATTCTCACCAGCAAAGAGTGAGAGTTTCTGTTGCTCCTCATCTTTGCCAGCATTTGGTGTTGTCAGTGTTCTGGATTTTGGCCAATCTAACAAGTGTGAAACTAATAGAGTTTTATTTAGAAAGATTTTCTAGAGGTATGTTTGGGCCTGTTAATATCCTGTGAACTCAAGGATGTGGAGATGTATGCTTCACATTATTGAATAGACGTCAGTGCTAAACCCACTGAGGCAGAATGCTGCTTCTAGATCAGGGGAGGTTAATAATTTCTTTCTTTTTTTTTTTCTTTTTTCTTTGTCTTTCTGGGTTGTATAGTCTCTTTTGCAACTACTCAGTTCTGATTTTGTAGAGCAAAAGAATACAAACAATACATAAATGAGTGGGCTGTGAATCAATAAAACTTTATTGGCAAAACAGATGGTAGGGCCAGATTTGACCTACAGGTTCTGGTTTGCTGACCTCTGTTCTAAACACGTGGCAGAGCAGGTCTAACATCAATTTCTGTGTCATTCTTCTGCCTCTGTAAGTAATTTTAAGACAACAAGAGCCACATTTGTTTTGAAAACTGCATGTGAAAAAGAATCTCTTGTAATTTACAGATTTCATTTGAGTTTGGTTTGCAGAGATGAGGTCCTAGCACAAGGACTGCTTTAGACATAGGTCATCCCTCTTTCTGGAGCCCCCTGTTGGCTGGAGGAAGTCATTGCCACAATTCCTGGGGACATGACAGTTCTGTTATTTTTGACTCTTCTTGGTTTCTGTTTTCCACAGCTCTCATCATGGCATCAGGGTTAAGAGGGAGTGCCATTCTATTAATCCTGAGGGTGCATGGAGGGGGTTGAAGATCAGAAATAAGATTGATTTCACTATCAGAAACTCTGCTATGCTTTTTTAAGGCTTTCCTAGGGTTTCTACTCAGCTAGTCTTCTCATCACCAGTTCATCAGGTTTCTTACTAGAGGCAAAGATATTTGGATCAGCTGTAGTCACAGGTCATCAGCTTTTTTTTTTTTTTAAAGATTTTTATTGGAGATTTTGGGGGATGGGAACAGTGCTGGGGAATTGGGGGAAGGGGAACAGACAAGTTGCTGTCCTTTTGTTCTTCAGTCTAGTTGTGGAGGACGTTGCTTCACTGGCCCAAGTTGGCACCATCATTGCGCTCTTCCCAGATGAGGCACATTAGTCGCCAGCTTCTGGACGGCCGCTCACTGCGGCTAATGGCCGCTCACGCTGGCTGCTGGCCGCTCATGCTGGCTGCTGGCTACACACGGTAGCCCATGGCAACCCACTGCCACAGGGGCTGCAGCCTACGCGGCGACTCACGGCAGCCCAGCTCCAGGTTGAGCTGTTGTTCAGCATCTTAGCTGTGGAGGGCAGTGTCACTGGCCCTCATATGTGGGATCCGATCCAGGGCCTCTGGCGTCCCAAGCCAGTTCTTAACCATCGCTCCACTCGGCCGGCCGGTCATCAGCTTTTAAACATTCAAAAAGCTCAATTGGTGGTGAGGTGGTTTTGATGAAGTATAGTAGTTCCTCCTTATCTGTGGTTTTGCTTTCTGCAGTTTGTTACCCATGGTCAACCATGGCCCAAAAATATTAAATGGAAAATTATGGAATAAAAAATTCATAAGTTTTAATTTTCGAGGCATTCTGAATTGCATGATGAAACTTCACACTGTCCTGTTCTGTCCCCTGGGACGTGAATCATCCCTTGATCCAGCATGTCATCTTACATTATCACAAGAAGAAGGATGACTACAGTACAATGAGATATTTTGAGAAAGAGACCAGATTCACATAACTTTCATTGCAGCACATTGTTATAATTATTTCATTTTATTATTAGTTATTGTTGTTCATCTCTTACTGTGCCTAATTTATAAGTTAAACTTTATCCTAGGTATGTATGCATAGGAAAAAACAGTGTATGTAAGGTCCATGGTCTCAGGCATCCCCTGGGGGTCTTGGAATGAATCTCCCATGGATAAGGGGGGACTACTGTATATTCTTTGCCCTTAAAGAGAAGAAAAATCATCCCATTAGCAATCACCATAATGATCTAATGCAGTGAGGTTTGTGCTGAAATCCATAATGACACAGAGTGTATTTTAAACAGAGTCATTATCTCTTTTATTTCTCAAAACTTATATTCTCTGTAAATCATATGCTGTGGCTTCCTGTCAAGGATTTTTATAGTCTCAAAAACGTCTAGCTTTCTGGAAATAAGTGCCCTGCTATGATAAATAACCCTCTACCTATGCTTCTGATGGATAGATCACAAGGGCCTCCTTAGGAAATGTTTTTATGCAGTTTTGAGAAGAGTGTTTATTGTGTAAAAGGGAGAGGGGAAATGTCAGGTTATTTTATAGCTCCAATCTTTCTTAAACTATGCTTTCCCTCTGTCGTCTCTCCTCCCCCCTCCCTGTATTCTCTCCCCTCCTCTAGTCTCTCATTCCCAAACCCTAGAATCTCTCTCCCTGGTAGGTTGTAAAATCCATACCCATTCTATGTTGTTACTTGGCATTATACCCTTATTAGGAATGGGAAGACAGAACAATTTGGCATCAAATACTCCTCCTGTAAACACTAAATCCCTGCTTTATGTGGCCTAGACTCAGGGAGATTTCTAAGGAGGGTAGGGCCAGGGGCAAATGATGTGTGCACCTAAGTCATCAATATTTTTTATACAGATGAAAAAAAAATCTGGCAAGCATGACTTGAAGGGAGAAAAAGCAATGTTACTGAAGTACAACATGGCTATGAAAAAAGAGAGGGGAGTAGTATCAAAAGCTGGAATCAGCCATTTCTAAATACATCTTTGATCGCCTCTGAAATATGATTCTAAATTACACAGAATCAAAGACTTTTTGAACTTTTGATGAGACTATAATAGTATGTTTATCCACTCATCCATCCACACACCCATCCATGATTCATCCAAATAGCTCTGCATCTATTCATCTCTGTCCATCCATCCATGCACCCTTCCATGATACATCCATCCATTCATCTATCCATCACTCCTTTCATGCAACAACTACTTATGGAGGGGCAGCTATATGTCAGGAACTGTAGAAGTGTTGGATGACCTGGCCCAGTGATCTTTAACTGCTTCATCACCAAACTGGGATCCCCTTCATCACTAAATATGACCTCATGTTTTGAAAGGTTTTATCTAAAAAACAACATTCATGAAGCAACAATTAATTTGCTTCCTAATTTTTATTAGCCATACACAGCTACAACTACATTCCAGAGCCTCTGACTATCAAGAGGTAACTAACCAAAAACAAACTTAATGTCCAATGATTACACTTAAGGGACTCTTGGAGTTCAAAGCAGGGGTTCTAAAGGGACAGTCCTTGAACTACACTCTGACCCAGATAGATGTTCTTTTGGTCAAATAATAGTTTTCAAAAATGGAACCAGTTGCTGTAAGTTTCTGTTTTAATTGCAATGGGAGGATTTGGTAACACTAGGCCTTGACCCCTTGATGGCTGCACTCAGCTAGAGCGAAGCAGCAGTGTCCTGTAAAAGAATCATTTGCTCTTTGACTCATCTCCACCTCTGCTCAGCCAGTTCACTTTCTGCTCCCGTTGATATTGTGTTTACGACCATCTTCTATTACCGAGAAGGAAAGACAGATCTGAGAGATTCAGTTTTCCAAAGCTACACAATTATGAAGCAATACACCTTGACCTGAAGCCTGAATTTCCCTGTATACAGTACTCCGATACTTCCTAAGTTGCCGCTTTCCTGAGTCTGTCCTTCCCTGGCCCCAAGGAATCACCACTGTCTACCTCATAGCAGGGCAGTTACCCAGATGTGTAGTGTTCTACCTAATGCTCTGCATAGAGATGCTCCCTCGTGGTACCCAAGCAGGTTTCAAGAGAGAATGTCCCTCTCTACGTAAAGAATTAGAAATGACAGACCGGGAGCTCTCACTTCCAGTTAAGATGTAGAAAAGCATGAGACATTTATCTCCCCTCAACACCAAGATAATATCAACAAGCTACATAAACTACAAAATCATATTTTTAAAACCTATCTGAGAGCTTTGCATCTGAGAGGACTAAATGGACTAGAGTCCTGAATGTCCTTCCTAGGAGAGTGGAGAGCTGCAGTTGCTTTCACTTGTGGAGGTGTGGTGGGAGGAGGGGCGTATGCCTTAGGTGGGGTGCAAGAGCAACTGGCTGAATCTTTAACAAGCTTTCAGTGGCCATGAGTGGGCTGACTTGACTGATTGGAACCCCAAAGACTCCAGCTACAGAGTGAGTTGCACTTTCCCATCAGACCCAGACCTTCCTTGAGCAAAGAGGGGCAGGGTGCCAGAGTTGGACAGGGCAGCAGAGCTTAGTGAAGTCCCTCCGAGGCACTCCAGACCTTCAGCCAGGGCAAAGCAGCTCTCGCTAACAGAGGGGTCAGGACCACAGGAAGGATAAAAGTTCTTCTGAAGTACAGAGCCAGGGGTGGCCCTGAAGAGCAAAAGAGATGCCCTGCAGCTCAAAAAGTTGACAGCCAGGCTAGAAAGCATCGAGAGCTCTCCAGAGTCTCATGGTGCTAAGATCTGAAGCCCTGCCGGAGGGCAAGTCCAGAGAGCACTCACGCATTTGAAACCAGTGATGAGCAAAACCTAACTGAAGTTGCAACCAAGTTGCAGCAAAAACTGACCTCACTCAGGCATTATATTGGTGTTCTGCCAACGAGTTTAACTCTGGAGCTCACAGACACAAATGGATCAGGTGGAGCCAAACCCGCCCCGTTGCCTGCCAACTGTGCTCCAGGCAGTCCAAGTTGTTGCTGGCAAGAGCCGCATTCCACAATTAATGTCTACTAATCATTTGTATTCATTCTTGGGATGCTGTACATTTTTGTACTCTGTGTAATGGTATGCTGAAGGCAGATCAATAAGAGAGAGAGTGCTCTTCTTTGGCAAAAAGTATTCAAGATGGGCAGAAGGGAGATATATAGCTAAATGCATAATTATTTGACCTCACCTAATTTATTACAAAAGCACATCTTTAGAGAACTGTTAGCTCTTAAAAAAGAATTCAACTAATCACTGTTTTTTTTTTACTTCTA
This sequence comes from Hipposideros armiger, assembly GCF_001890085.2. Taxonomy (NCBI): domain Eukaryota; kingdom Metazoa; phylum Chordata; class Mammalia; order Chiroptera; family Hipposideridae; genus Hipposideros; species Hipposideros armiger. The sequence continues at coordinate 517,445 of NW_017732127.1, read as the reverse complement.
AATGTCTCATTAGAGATACTATTAACCTTAGCATAACAGTTTCTGCTGCAAGATTTAAAGGCTGGAAAATCATTATTTTCCATTACCCAACAGAGTTTGTGCCAGAAACAAATGTCCAGTGGGAGACTCAAGGGAATAAAAAAAAAAAAAAGCATTTCTATTTAATTGCTCTTAGCGCCTTCCTGAAAACCTGATCATTAAAGGGTTTCTTCCTCAGTGAGTGAGGGGTCGCAGGAGTTTCTAATGCTGTTGAGTCTTCACCTTTCTCCCATTGGTTTTGAACCTCTTTCTTTCTCTGAACATTTGCAGTTATCCTTTTCTCTGTGTATGGCCTTTTTTAGGCTAAATCTTTTAAATGCTTACCGTTGGAGATTTGTAGCCAAAACCAAAGCAAACAATACTGATTTGAGGACTTTTATTTTAAAGAGGAACCTTTGCTTTGCTGTAAATATCTCAGTGTGCTTTCTGACATTTTCCCCAACATCATAATTCTGATGTCAGTCATATGCAGGATTAGCAAGGGAACAAATGCTATTCTGGGTGAGGAGAGAGCATGCTCTGTGCCAGGCTCTAGTCTAACTGCTTCATATCTGTTAACTGCTTCCTCTTTATTACTGAATCTTGGAGGTAGGTACTATGTTTATGTTCATGTTATGGAATCATAGACACATAGCTTTACTTGTTTTCGATTCCCGTGTTCAGTTCCTAGATCAGGGTTCAGCAAACATTTTCTGTACTAGGTCATTTAGCAAATATTTTAGGTTTTGCAGGACGTACGGTCTCTGTTGCCATGACTCAGTCTTACCATTGTAGCTTGACAGCATCTATAGACAGTATGAAGATGAGTGGGTGGGGCTGTGTTCCAATAAAACTTTACTGACATTGAAGTTTGAATGTCATATAATTTTCATGGATCATAAGATACTGTTTTTCATTTGTTTTAAATCATTGAATAATGGGAAAAAAAACCATTCTCAGCTCGAGGGCTGTGCAAAACCAGGCTGTGGTCAGGTTTTAGTCTGCATGTTTTAGTTTGGGGATCTCTGACCTAGATTCAAACTGAGACATCACTTTTCTCGAATCAGGTCTAAATAGTAGTCACCTGGGATGGATCGCCTCATCACTGATAAGATGCAATATTTAGAATATGAGAAAGGCTTTCTATAAGAAGTGATATTGAAGGCTGGCCAAGTGGCTCAGTTGGTTAAGAACTCGCTCAAGAGTTTGAGCTCTGAGCAACAGCAGTTCGATTCCTGGCTCAAGCTGAGCTGCTGCTGAGCTGCCAACAGGTGGCAGGATGGCTCAGCTAAACAAACAAACAAAAAAAGTGATATTGAAATGCTCTGCCGTGGCATCCAGGAGAATGGACAGGTGGCTCCTGACCATACCTGGTTGGTAATGATGGTGGTGCAGGCACTGAGAAGTCTGGTAGAACCAGACAGACTTGGATTTGCACCTTGTTCCTCTGCTTACTAGCAGAGCAACCCTGAGCAAGTTACTTTTCCTCCTTGAATGTAAGAATCCTCATCTATACAATGAAGATAGGAATTCATCCTTTATGAATATTAAGTGAAAAGAGATGTATATTGCTTGGCAATATGTATCCATTCTCCTGTTGATGTACATCTAGGTTTTTGTTATTGTGGCTTCTTGAATAATTCTCATGGGGATCCACGTACAGGAATCCCTAGTCTAGGTGCAAACCCAAGTGCGGAATTTACTGGGCCATAGAGTTTCCACAACTCCAGCTTTTCTAGAGAATGGTAGCTTGTTTGCTAGGGGTTGCTTCTGCTTAACATCCACACCAACAATATGTGAGGGTTCCCAGTGCTTCACATCCCCTTTTCTTCTTTCCCTCTTTTAAGTAAACTCTTAAAAGTTAAAGTATATCACAGGTTCAGAAAAATGCACAAAATGCACAAAAAAAGCTCAGTGAATTATTACAAAGCAAGCATGTAAGTAACCACCACCCAGGCCAAAGAGAGAATTGGCAACACCTCAGAAGCCCCTATTATACCCCTTCCCAAAGTTCACCTTCTCTGTCTTCCACAAGCATAACCACATCTCTGACTTTTAACACTTGCATTTCATTTTGCTCATTTTGAAAGCCATATAAATGGAATTCATTCGGTGTGTGTTCATTTGTATCTGACTTCTTTTCTCAGTTTAATTTTTATGGTAGTCACCCATCTTGTTGTGTGTAGCTTTAGTTCATTTATTTTCATGGCTGTATAAGTATTCCATTTTATTGTATTTATTTTTAATTTTATTTCAATTACAGTTGATATTCAATATTATTTTATATTAATTTCAGGTGTGCAGCATAGTGGTTAGACATGTATATAATTTAAGAAGTGACCCCCTCCCAACTAGTCTAGTACCATCTAGCACTACATAGTTATTATATCATTGACTATATTCCTTATGCTATACTTTACATTCCCATGATTATTTGTAACTATCAATTTGTGCTTCTTAATCCCTTCACTTTTTCACCCAGCCCCCCAAACCCCCTCCCATCACCCCAACAAATCTTGTAGTATTCCATTTTAGATCCATTCAACTATTGGTAGACATTTGAAGTTGTTTTCCTATTTATTGCTGTTACAAATGGCACTGCTATGAAAATTCTGTTTCTTGGTGCAACATGAACTAGTTTCTGTTGCATGTATAACTGGGAATAGAATTGTTGTATTATAGGGTAAACATGTTCAACTTTAATAGGTAGTGCCAGTTTTCCAGATAGTTCTACCAAATTGCTTTTCCACTAGCCAGGTATGAGAGTTGCTTTTGCAGCACATCTTCATGAGTGTTTAGTATTGTGTTTAAAATTTCAGCTGTCAGATGGATGTGTAAATGACTTCTCACAGTTTTAATTTGCATTTTCCTGGTCATAAAGAGGTTAAGCACATTTTCATGTGATTGTTAGCTATTTGGATATCTTATTTAAGTGTCTATTTAAGTCTTCTGCCGGTTTTCTTCTGGGTTGTTTTTTTAAAATTTTTACTGTTGTTTATTGGTTTATAGGATTAAAACAATTCTACACAGGAGTCCTTTTTATAGTTGTACATGCTGCCACAATCTTTTCCCATACGGGGCTTGCTTTTTCACACCCTGGATGATATCTCCTGATGAACAGGAGTCTTAATGGCATGTCTTCTGGAGCTGTGCCTGCTGCCATCTGGGGTTGAGTGTTTGCGATCAGAAATTAGATGCCCATCAGATTTATGAAGGACAGAGAAGTGGTCAGAAAGAGACCACTAAGGCAAGCAAAACTTACACACCTTCCAACAGGAAGTCCCAAGTTATAACTTTTACCAATTGCCTGGTTCCCTGGACTGACTAGAAAAGAAGGGTGTGCTTCAACCAAACTTTACTTTGAAGAGTAAGTGATGTGTGGCTTATAAAAAGGTGCTGACAGTTTGACCACTAAGAAGAAGGGCCAGCTCTCTAAAGCAAAGGATCTCTTGTTAGTGTGGGCAGTGTGAGGGCCTTCCGTGTCACCTGGGAGGATTATCCCGGGGCAGACCTAATGGCCTGTGGCTGTGAGAGGCACTGGGCTGCTTAGGCTCTGGTCCTGGTTTATTTTGGCCTCAGTGTGGGTCAGTAGGCTGAAGTTTTGCATTGAGGGTCACCAGAGTGGGGGTCCTGTTTAGTAACATGCTGGGTCACTCAGCTTCACGCTTTGTCCCTGGTCGGGGGTGAGATGAGTGTACACGTGAGTGAGACAGAGGGAGAGATTGTGTGTGTTTGGGGAAAGAGGGCGAGAAAGACCCGCTATTTAGATTTAATAATTATTTTCTGGTGAAAGGTAAGATTTTCCTTTAAGAATTTATAAGAGAGCTATGGCAAGAGAAACACCTGTATATATGGAGAAAACTTAAAAGAAATCCTTTGCTCTATCCCGTCAATATAGCTGCTGATTTTCTTGAATCTATTTTTACTTTATCAAGAAGAGAAATAATTATTATGACTGTGACTTAGAAAAAAAAAAGAATCAAAAGAAATGGTCAAAGAAAAATAGTTGTTGGCTTGAAAGGGCCCATACAGTGCTGATTAGGGTGAAAAAATAAAGAAGCCCCTTTGTATATCAGTGAAATTTCAGAATGCTAAGACTGAAGAGGAAATCTTGAAAGGCTTTAGAAAGACTTTATTTTCCTAAAGCAGGGGTTTGACTTAATCCCTCAGGAATGTATTCTGTAAAGGATGGATTTAAAAATGCTCTCTCCTGCATTAAAAGGAAAAGGTAGCATATATGGCTACCTTCCCGTCTTTCTCCAGGTCCCTATGGATAATAGAAAAAGTATTAGGAAATGAATATGAGAAAGAATATCATCTTTGGATCAGAAGCCTTGAAGTATCTCTGGGAGACAGGAAGCAGAGGGAATCCAGCGCAAACACACAGAGGATAGGAGAGGTTCTGGCTGCTTCAGACAACAAACACCCAGGTTGGCCATCATGGTGAGTGGGCCACTGCATTTGGAGCAGCTGGACAGCTTTGATCCCTCCCTCTGGCTCCAGGCTTGAGCTGGAGGTACCTTGTGTGGGGGCAAGACCCAGAGGAACTAGAGCTTTCAGCCTGAAATCACGTTACTGACACACTCTGTTCCCACATGGCACGTCCGATCCTTCCCTACAACCTCTGGATGCTGCTGCATTAAACAAATAACATCAGATACAAAGAAGAGAGCATCCAACCAAGAATCACTGGACACTTAAGGAAACATCAAATCATTGAATGAAAAACTGACTTAGCAAACCAAAGGACCATCACCAAGAAAGCAGCAATAATGGAGCAAACAAAACTGGACTTTAAAAGGAACAAAGTGGATATCTTCAGAGAAATAAGAAGAATTTATTCCATGAAATAAGAACAGGCAGCTATTTCAAGAGCCAAGTACAGGCACACCTTGGAGATATTGCAGGTTGGGTTCCAGACCACTGTGATACAGTGAATATTGCAATAAAATGAGTCACATGGATTTTTGGGTTCCGAGTGCGTATTAAACTTATGTTTACAGTATACTGTAGTCCATTAAGTGTGCAATGACATTATATCTAAAAAAAATGTACATACCTTAATGAAAAATACTTTATAGCTAACACATTCTTACTGTCATCTGAGCTGTCAGTGAACCATAATCTTTTGGCTGGTGAAGAGTTAGTTGAATACTGTTGACTGATCAGGGTCATAGTTGCTGAAGGTTAGGGTGGCTGTGGTAATTTCTTAAGATAACAATGAGGTTTGCTGCATTGATTGATTCTTTCACTTGAACACTTAGAGGCCATTGTAGGGTTATTAATTGGGTTAATTTCAATATTGTTGTGTCTCAGAGAATAGAGAGGCCCAAAGAGAGAGAGAGAGATGGGGGAATGGCCAGTTGGTGGAGCAGTCAGAACACACACAATATTTATTAAGTTTGCCTTCTTAAATTGGTGTGGTTCATGGCGTCTCAAACAATTACAATAGATACATCAAAGATCACTGATCACAGTTCACCATAAAAGTATGATAATCATGAAAAAGTTTGAAATATTGTGAGAATTAGCAAGATGTGACAAAGACACGAAGTGAGCAAATGCTGTTGGAAATATGGCCCCAATAGACTGGCTTGATGTAGTGTTGCCAAAACCTTCAATTTGTAAATAAATAAATAAATAAATAATACAATATCTGTGAAGTGCAGTAAAGTGAAGTACAATAAATCGAGGTATGCCTATAGATATTATATTGAAAATGAAATATTTAATTGATGTTAAGGAAACTCATGAATGGGGTGAAAAGTAGGATGTACACAGCTGAAGAATAAATTAGCAAGCTAGAAATTTGACTTAAGAAATAGTTCAAAGGCAACCCGGTTGGGACCCTCTCTCATTTTGAGAGCTGTAACTTTCTGCTCTAATAAAACTATCCTCTGCTACAAGCTTTAAAAAAAAAAAAAGAATCAAAATGTAGTGCAAAAAGACAGAGATTTAAAGAATGAAACAAAGGTTAGAAGACATGGAGTTTGGACCTAGGAGTTTCAAAATCCATTTACTAGGAGGGCCTCTCAAAGGACAGAAGAGAGAGAGAGTGGTTGGAGTAAGGAAGGGAGTTGGGAAGAGAAGAAAAGAATCAAAGCAACTGCCAATGAAAGATATTAGTTGTTGGATTAAGTGTCCCCTCAGTGCTGATCATGAAAAATAAAGATGCTCTTACACACATCAGAGTGAAATTTCAGTGCACTCAGGGTAACAAGAAGATCCCAAAAGGCTTTAGGGAGAAGGTAGATGGGCTACTTTTTGCTTTAGAGGCATGATGACGACTCTTAGCTGTCTTGAGGGGATCGTGGAGCAAGTTATCTGTGGGGAGAAGCTCAGATGGAAATAGATCTAATATGGCAATATAATTTTATGTTTTGAAAATAAAAATGAGTTCCTGTTGTTTTCCTTTGCAAACTCTTCTTGGTTCTTAGGGCTATGCATTTATCCTTGGGGAATGGTTCAGATCCTCTAAGTTACATGTGGGATATTAATGTTAGTCAAAGCAGTCTTTGAAATACTTACTGCACAGTCCTGGTTTGGAAGTTTGCCCCCAAAGGGCTTTTCACAGCCATCTATATTTGTAGGCCCTCCCCACCCCCCCAAAGCCAGGACCTTGTTTACTACCCTGAAGGTTAGTGCTAGGACTAGTGGCTGAGATTTCCTTTCAAAATCCAGGGCTTTCCAATGGAATGGTTGATAGTTCTTTCTACCCGGATGGGTCTGTTTAGACTGGTGGATGGGGTAACAGGATTGCCCACTTTCTACCCTGAGCAAGAAGGAATGTCATTTACCCTAGAATATCTTTTAAAATAAGTTGGAAAGAACAGACGCTGAGTTTTATTTCATATTAAGATTGCATTTCCAATGGCCTACTTATTGGTAACTTGAGAACCTTGATTAACGGTACGGGTCACTGGAGTGCTCAGAGTACTTGTGAGTTTATTATGGAGCAATTAGCCAGGGAACAGGAGCTCGGGTTCCTTGGCAAAGGACTTCTCGTGGTATAATGATCAGTCTTCCTGATTACTATTTGTGTAGGGATTTCTATCTTTATTTAGTTTAGGATGTCACATTTTATTGAATGAAGGGACTCCATGTTTGTTATTTTCCATATTAACTCCCTGTCTTTTCTTGTGTGATTTCAGAGGCCAGAGCCCCCCAGTTGCTGAATTTAACTTACTCCTGAAAGCTCATACTTTGGAAACTTATGGGGTGGATCCCCACCCTTGCAAGGTAAGTGCCCCTCACAGCAGGTCAACATTTAACAGTTATTTTGCCCCCAAAAGTTAACTGGTGTATATTCCTGGCAGACCCCTCCTAGGACATTTCCACGGTCTGACCCACTGCCTCTAATTGGAAGGGACAACAAGTGGGCTGCAGTCACATGTTTTGGTTGCTGATTTTCTCCATTGGGATCTACCAGCTTCATGCTAATTGCTATGTAGTAGCCATGTGTTCCTAAATTAACATACACAGATTCATTCATCCATCAAATAGATGGTTTTACCCCTGAGAAGTTACAGTGTCCTAACATTTATTTTCAAGGCCATTTCTAGCAAAAGTGCAGCCTTAAAAAACAGAAACGTGGAAGAAAAGAAAGATTTAAATTTATATTTTGACATTAGGAGCATTTGTTTTTCTTTTTCCTATACTCATATTATTTGACAGTATTTCACTCAGCTTGAAAACCAGGCCAAGTGTATTGGAATCACCTGAGTCCCACCCCGGAGCTACTGATTCAGAATCAC
>NW_017732127.1:504402-506778 GCF_001890085.2 Hipposideros armiger | reverse complement strand
CTATCTGTGGAATTAGATCAAAGGAATAAAAGCAGAATTCTCTCCTCTATTTACACATATTTTCTCACCAAGATAACCTAGGGTCTACATTTCAGGCAGATTTTAATCGAGCATCTCCTTAAGAGGACAGCTAGCATCACTCTTGTGACTATAATTTGTCATTCATTAAGTTGTCCTCACAATTATGAGCATCTCAATATATTATAAAATATTCTTCTATAAACAGGGGGAGCAGGAATGAACATATTTCAGTGTGGTGTGTGTGCTTTTTGGAGATGGGTGTGAAAGGAGGAAGGACCAGGTATTGTGAATCCATGTCATTTCATTAGCTGCGTCTGAAATAACCACATTCTTCCTACCTCACAAAATGGGCTGGCCAGTTAATGTTGTTTTGGTCGTTAGTGTCCATGAAACCCCTAGAGCTCCTTGGAAGAAAGGTGTAGCTTCACTGTAAAAAATGGAGTCATTCTGAGCTGTCTACCGATCTTCTCTTGGGAAGAAAATTGCTGGGGATGTTTAGCTGCTCGTTAGGGCCTTCACCAATGATAAGATAATATCTTGTTTCATTGCAGTCTGCTTGGTATGTGTGAGTCAGCAGATTCCTAGGGGAAAGCCAGGTACCTCGGTTAATTGCCACTTTTTTTCCCCCCTCTCACCCAAAGAGATTTTGTTTTCTTAGGTCGGATGTCTGCAAATTGAAGTTTGAAGGGAAGACATTTTACGTGATCGGCGCCCAGAAGGAGGTCAGATACTGCTTTTCTAACCTATCTGTTATCGTGTGTGTGTGTGCACGTGCATGAGAGAGGTTCAAGTATAACATGTGCCGATAGCATTGTAACCTCAAAAGACTATGACTTTAAGTTGGTGGTGAAAATGGAAGCTATATGCTGAGAACATTTTAAACAAATAAACACTGGGTTTGCACATTTAAGAATAAAGTCAGTTAACAATGCTGACTGTATACCCCTATGTGAAAAATACATTGGGTAGATTTGGGAAATAGAAACTGGGACCTCCCCTACCTCTGTAACTGGCAAAAATACAGATATATGAAACATATGAAGAATACTTGCAAAGCTACATATCAGTGCTGGTTAGAGTTTTATACACAGAGTCTATAAGATCCAAGGACCTTAAAATAAAGGAGTTATCAGATATAGGTTGAGTTAACCAGGGAATGCATTTGGGAGGAGGCCTTTGCTTCAACTTTGAGNGGGCAGCTGGCAAATCAGCCTTTTAAACAAGTTCCCAAGGTGATGCTTGTGTACACATTTTCCAGAAATGTTTGATGAAAGGATCTGCTTTCCATATTTTAATCTATGCATCAACCAGACACTAACTTGAATCTTAAACTGAGCATTTACATCAGCCAGGCTCTTAAAGGGAAGCTTTTGAGTCATACTGGAACATTACTTTACTCAGATGGGACCAGATCATAGTATTTGGTCAAGTACCATTCCTGTAACTCTCAGCTCAGGCTCCTCACTGTAGGCATGTGGGGAGATTCCTAAACTCGTGCCCGGTTCCGTCATATCTGTTGGGGTGCAGACCCAGCTCTTCAGATGAACAAAGGCTGAGAGCTGATGGTAATTGTCCACACTGGCCCATGTTTCTTGTGGTCTGCCCACACAATTATTTAAAAATATTTGCTAGCTACTTCTTCCTAGTCATGGTATAAATCACATTACTCCATTTAGTGAATTGGAGTTCATCCACAAATGTGAGCTTCTCTGTTGATTTTATATTTTTACTAGGAGGCTGACTAGATTTTTGTTGTTCCTTTGATTTTACTTAATGCTTAGTTTTCCTGGTTGAGGCTGGAAGCAAAGTAGGCATTTCTGGATGTATCTATATTAAAATTGCCAGAAATCCTGTGTGGGGTTGAATCAAGCTAGATTAGATGCTCAGGGCTTTGGTTTCATGGCATCTTTGGTTTCAGGGCTAATGACAACCGAAAACAGTTTGTTCACATTACAGGGCAGATCTGAGAACTCAGGTGGCCCCAGAAGACATTTGGAAGTGGACGTAGTGGTTCGGGACTAACCTGTACTTTCCCAGGAGGTTCATGGAGAAGCAGGCCTGTTCCTCAAAGGGAACAGCTACCTTTTCCTGGACGTTGCCCTGATTTTAGAAGTGTTATCCTTGGGTGTCCGATCTCAGAAACTTAGTTTATTGTGTAGTCATTAGAATTAACCCAAAATGAACTGAGGGTAAGGACGAATATGCATACCATGTATCATTTATTGTATATTCTTCAATCCAAATATGTTTTTACTTCTATTTGTTTTGCAGGATTCAACAGGTACAACAACGTTTTTGGGATTCACTGCTGCAGGCTTTGTGGTATTCCAGGGAAATAAGAGAATCCATTTGATA
>NW_017732127.1:440364-499192 GCF_001890085.2 Hipposideros armiger | reverse complement strand
ATTGAGAGTCCCATGTCCTAGGAAACCCCTCAGTCCTGGGCAAACCCTACCAGGAGCATAATCTGAAAACCCTTGGATGAGATGATCCATAAAATGTGGTGCTTCTAGCAATGACAGGAGGAGGTGATGTATATCAGTAGATTTTCCCTCAATCATCACCACCTCAAGGCATCTGTGTACCCCCTACAATGTTTGGGGACTGGTAAACAAGTAGAAAGGGAGGAGATGAGAGGCCAGGAGATGTTGGGGCCAGATACAGAGGGCTTAGCCATTGTGAAAGAGGTGGCAGAGGAACGATTACTACTGACCCACATACAAGTGTAAAGGGAGGGAGTCATAGAGGAGAACACCCAGCAGGTGGGCTGCTCTTAGAGCCAACCCAGTAAGTCCTACTTGGAAGGAGTTGAGCACAGCCTTGAAGATCCTTTCATGCAATCATAGGATCTCTATGAAAGAAAACTGAGGACATTAATTAGTCCTTTCACACATGTGCTGTTTTATCATGTATGAGGGAGTCAGCTGGTAGATGGAGTCAAATAAAAGCCATAACAGAATGGAAGAGGAGAGAGAAAGAGGGGAAAAGAAACTGTAATCTGGGGAATGTGTTTTGCACATTTTGGGATAGAGTCATTAGCTGGCAGCTAGCAGTGAGGTCAGCCTGATAATTCTACCATTGAATGGGCCAACTAGGTATATCAGAGAAGCCACTTCCAGTTGTCTGTGAATGTGTCGTAAGACCTGGGGAGTCTGGCTGTGAGCACAGAGGCACTGTATGGGGTAGACGGAGTCCTTGCATCAGCACCTCTGCTTTGGTTAGGCCAGGCTAGCCTGCCTCTCTTATTAGGACTTCTAATCCCTAATATTTGTACTGATCTGAGATTTTCCAGAACCTTTTGTTCCATTATCTCATAACCATCCCTGTTCCTTAGGAAGAAGGAAAGATATCGCTTGTGCTGAGCCAGCTGTGTGACCTTGGACAAGCTTGTGGCCCCTTCTTTCTCATCTGTAGACTGGAGGGCCTGACTCTCAGGCATGCTTTGCTTGCCTCACGGTGGCCTAGTGTTAACGAGTGTGGGCTTTGAAGGGAAGGGGCCTGGGTTTGAACCTGGACGCTGCCGCTTCCTAGCCGTGCAGCCCAGAACAAAGCCCTCGAACTCTTTGAGACTCATCTTTTATTTTTCGCCTGTAAAATGAAATTGGTCATACCTGCCTTTGCAGTGTTTTGTTTTGTCAGCCACGTGGACCATCGATAAATGGTGGCGGCTGCTACGACTGCCATGACTATCCGCTCCAGTAACGATGGAAGTTTTGTGGGTGCCACTTGATTGCAAAGCCCAGTTCCTTTGATTCTGAAGAGTGCTGATTCTGTTAAGCAGGTTGTGCGCCCGCTTCCTCCACTGCTCCATCCCTTTCGTGGGCAGAGGCCTTGGCCCTGCTTCCAGCTCTGTCTGGCTGGCACTATGCTTTAATGGTTTCGGCTGGCAGAGCAAGGCCCTGCTCTTGTTTCCTGGGTCGGGGGTGCTTTGTCCCTCCTTTTCACTTCACCTGCCATGGGAACAGGGAGTCTCGGAGGCCAAGAATTCCCGTGTGTGTTTTCCACATATGAATGTGCTGCTAGTTGTCAGCTGGCCCAGGGCCACTGATCAGGTTTGGAAGCCCTGGCTCTGAGCTCTGCTGCCTGGGAACAGTGCCCAGAAGCAGAAACTGACTTCCCTCCCCCTTCAAACCCAGGGGTTCCCCGACATAGACTTAGTCACAGTTTCAGAGTTTCCTTTATGCCATGTGTTTTCCCCATGCTCTCCCCTCCAAGCACCAGAGCTCACACTTTATGGGGGCTGGTTGACTGAAAGTACTGGACACACTGAAGGGTTTAGTGGCTCACTGGTGTTTCCATTGGACACATCTATATCTCACACCTGCTTTGTGCTGTACACTATGCTAGACACTGGAGACGTGGTACAGGCTCAAATGAGACTCTCCGTCCCCAGTTTTGTATGGCCTTGAGTACAGGGGATAAAGGCAGACCCTAATGCATTTCTGGTTCAGAGATGGCAGTGCATTTTGTCAGAGGAACAACGTTACGCCTGGTAGACACAGACCCAGAGTAGCTCCCTGAACCAGTGCCTCTCACACTTTAATGAGCACGTGAATTACCTGGAGATCGTGTTAGAATGTGGCTTCTGATTTTCAGCAGGTCTGGGTGGAGCATGAGGGTCCTTATTTCTACTAAGTTCCCCGGTGATTCTGGGCTGACGGTCCATGGACCACACTTTGAGTATTAAGGTTCTAAGTCCGAGGTTCTCAGCCCTGACTGCATGTTAGAATCACTAGGGGAGCTACTGATGGAATTCCATCCCAGACCCTATTAAATTAGAGCCCGGAGCCTCACAAAAACATGTATACAAATGTTTACCTCAGTATTATGCATAGTAGCTAAAAAGTGGAAAAACCCAAATGCTCACCAACTAATGAAAGGATAAAAGAAATGTGGATATCCATAAAATGGAATATGATTCAGCCATAAAGGGAATGAAGTGCTGATTCCTGCTACAGCATGGATGAACCTTGAAAATACTATGCTAAGTGAAAAGAAGCCAGTCACAAAATGCCACATAGTATATGACTCCACTTATATGAAATGTCCAAAATAGGCAAGTCTATATAGAGACAGAACGTAGACTAATGGTGGTGAAGGACTGGGAGTGGAGGAGATGAAGAAGGGAAACAGGAAGTGACTGCCGGTGAATATGGGGGCGGGGGGGGCGTTCTTTTTGGGGTAATGCAAGTGTTTTTTGATGACTTTTTTAACTTTATGAATTATACTGAAAACCACTGAAGTGTATAATAGGAAAGGGTAAACCTTATGGCATGTGAATTATATCTCAATAAAGCTGTTGCTTGAATATTCCAAAATTTGCTTTGAAGGATCTAGATGTTGTTAGTAATAAAAGTTTCCCAGATGACAACATGTGCAACCTAGGGTTAAATGCTCGAACATAGTGATTCTCTGTAGAGTCTGTGGACTGGCATCAGCTTCTCCTAAGAAATTTTTAGAAATGCAGATTCCTGGGCTCTGACTCACTGAATCAGAAACTTGTGTTTTCAAAAGCCTGCCAGGTGATTCTGATGCCCTCTGAAGTATGAGAATCTGCATGGCTAAAGTACTATATATTTTTAAAAGATTTTATTGGGGAGTTGGGGGAGGGGAACAGACAAGTTGCTGTCCTTTTGTTCTTCAGTCTAGTTGTGGAGGACGTTGCTTCACTGGCCCATGTTGGTATTATCATTGCGCTCTTCCCGGGTGAGGCAGATTGGTCACTGGCCTCTGGACGCCGCTCACAGCAGCTTGCAGCAGCTCACACCAGCTGCCGGCCCCTCATGCTGTCTGCCAGCCACTCACGGTAGCTTTTTACGGCAGCCCACTGCAGCAGGGGCTGCAGCCTACGCTATCGCGGGCGACTCACGGCAGCCCAGCTCCAGATTGAGCTGTTGTTCACCATCTTAGCTGTAGAGGGTGCAGCGTCACTGGCCCTCATGTGGGATCTGAACCGAGGCCCTGCTGCTCAGAGCTGGCATCCCAAGCCAACTCTTAACCAACAAGCCACTCGGTCGGCCCCTCCAGGAAACTTTTGCTGCAGCATTGGTGTAGGCACAGGCAAGAAAGTGCCCTTATAGCGAGGAACTAAATGATGCCATGTGACACTATCCACCCTCTCCATATCTTTCAAATAGACATTGGGAAATCATCCCTTCTGATCATCAATATTGCCTGTTCCTTTTTGCAGGTTGTGACCTAGAGACGGATTAGGCGACCTAATGTATAAATCATCACCAACATTTAGAAAGAATGAAAAGAGAGAGCATAGAAAAGATCAGATTGCAAATACAAACATTATAAGTTAACTATTCTTTTGTGAAACTTTTCTTTCAGGGATGTGTGTGCGCATGCAGTATGCCGACTCACACAATAAAATGTAATTCGTTTGTCATTACCGCCTCTGCTTTGCTTTTTCTTAAAGGTATGCAAAATCCAGCCAGATCAAGACTGTGTCAAGCAGCAAGATATTTTTTAAAGGAAGTAGATTTCGATATAGGTGGGTACCCATGGTTTCATTTCAGTGATGGGGCTGGGGAGGGGCAGCCATTTGCATTTGAATGTTTTGCTTGTGAATCAGTGCCCTTCGGCTTGTGCCCAGCTTTGGTCCTTCCTCCCACTCCACTCATCTCTTACGCTCACGGCCACCCTCAAACTCCATAGTAACGTCCCCTCATGGAGGGAGAGAAGGTGTGGATTCCCAGAGCTGGGTAAGACCATTGTGAAGTTACATAAAGAATACATGGGCACACCTCTCTCCATCTGCTTTGAACGTCTGTGCACAGATGTGTGTTTTTGTCTTTTGCAGCGGTAAGGTTGCCAAAGAGGTGGTGGAGGCGAGCTCCAGAATTCAGAGAGAGCCGCCAGAGGTGCACAGGTGAGCGGGGTGCTCCCCAGGGCTCCAGGAGGCTTCTGGGATGGACAGAGGGATTTAAAGCCTGGCTTTGCCAAATCCCGTACGGCGGGAAAGGGAGTAAGGAATCTTTCTGGAATCTTCTACCCCCTGCCTGCCCAGGATATTGCTGTATACAAGAACTTACAGGCCCTTGAGACGCTGTTTCACATGCTCCTTTTTTCCCTACCTCTACCTTCCACTATCCCCTTTTATGTGTATGTGAAAGCCGATTGAGTTCACATCCTCAGGATGCTTCTCTGGTCCTCTGTTCTTTGCCAGTATCTCTCAAATCTGGGAGAACAAGGCTTGTGTCTGTCCTGGTCATCTCCATACGCTCCAACACCTAACACAGTGCTGGGCACATAGGTGGAGGTCAGTGAAGACTTGTTGAATGAATGCATGAGCTAGGAGTGTGAGACGACAGCAGCACCTCTGTGAACTTCTGAGATCTGAGATCTGTCCAAGGTGCTGCCCCAGGGCCCTCGCCCTCCTAAGAGGCAACACTGTGGTCAGAGCCATGGCAATGTGGGCCACTTTCAGTAGCAACTTCTTGTTCCTTCCCAGCAGCCAGTGGCATAGTAGGAAATTGTTTGTCTTGAATAACTATTTTATTTTTGAATTATTTTAACTTCTTTGATGTGCCTGTCAAAGGTGAGAGTATAGTAAACGAGCTCCTTTTCTCTAGTGGTGTTCAGAGATGACCATCAGTCTAGAATAGTGACAAGGCTTCACTTACCTACTTTTCCTTACATTGAGATTCTACTTTTTTTTTCATATTATGATCTTTTTAAAATTAAATTTATTGGGGTGACTTTTCAAAGAATGACAAGTTCATGAACTGCTACTTCCACTGAGATGTGTATGTCTAGGGAGAGACAGACCGAGTACACTATCTTGGGAATTTTCTTTTTTCAAAAAGAGAAGATGCTAACTCTCATGTTAGTTCACTGATCTTTGCTGATGACAAGCTCCCCATGCAGAGCCCCCTGGGATGGCTGCTTGGTGAGAGTCACCTGCTGATCCCAGAGGCCCGGTGAACCCTGGGCTGGCTGTGTGAGTCACATGGGCATAGTGGCCACCACCAGGGGACACCCTGAGGTAGCATTTGCATCTGAAATGAGCACCTGTCTAGGAGTCATGAATGGGTTCTATCTTGGCTGTGTTGCTTACCAGCTGGGTAGTCTTGGGTAAGTCACTAAACTTCTCACGTCATCAGTTTAAGTTTATTCATCTATAAAATGTGACTTACAATAATACTTTGTCCGACTTCTAGGTTTTGTTATGAGGATTAAAATAAAGTGGTTTAAAAATTCTAAAGGGTCATACAAATGTGAAGTAGTGATATTATTATTGTCTCTCATTCAAGACATAGAAGCTGACAAGTTCACCTTAAAGTCTGTTCAGATGGAGTTTTTGATAGCAGGCCAGCAGCATTTCCTGTTGCTCCAAGGAGTGATGCAGGAACGCTGAGAGCCTCATTTTAGCCGCTCTGTTTTATGTCCTCATTGTTTGAAGACAATCTTAGAATCTACTTGCATTTCCCAAAGGAAACTTTTGTACCTTAGTAGAGCCCTTAACGACAGTTTCGTTTGGAAACTGCTCTGTGCCAGGAGCACGCACATGTGTGGGCTGCAGAGAGGACCAGGCATTATTGCATAGTCAGCAATGGGTCGATTGTGAGAGTGTAGAAACAGTGCCGACCCTCCTCTGACCTGGGGAGACCCCCCAGCCACAGAAACTGTTACCTCAGAAACTCAGATTTCAACCTGGGGGCAGAGTGGGAGCTGATTGGGATGTCAGCACATCCTTTAGAAAACTTTGAGACACAGTGGGACCTTGTAAAGTCACAAATGATGGGAGGTTAGGGGTAGCACATGGAGTCTCCTCTGGGCGTTGCAGGACCAATCATGCAGAGAGGCAGTGTGGAGCGCAGCAAAAAGCACTGGACTAGGAATCAGAGGATCTGGGTTTGAGGCCTAAGTCTGGCCACCTGAGTCTCTCAGTCAAGTTCTATAACTTCACTGAGGTTCAGTTTCCTCATCTGTATACATGCTATTTTTCTTGCCTATCTTATAGGCACATTGAGAAAAACAAATGAGGTAACGTGTATACAAATCACTTCGTAAACCAAAAAAGGGCCATTTGAATTCTAGTATTATATTTACTTATATTTATTGTTAGAACAGCTGTGCTGGTGGGTTCTTGCTTCAAATGAAGCTTGGATCGGTTTGCACCTTTAAAAAGATTGTAAGGAGAGAGTTAGGTAAAAAATAATAATAATAATAATAACCTTGAGTCTAAACAAGTGGGTAGGGAAAGGTGAGAGTCTTGCATTTTGATTCTAATTTTGCTTAGTTTTTCCCTCTGGCTGTCCTTGTGCCTGAAGCCCTGGATTCTTGCTGCTCTCAGGGAAACACCTAGTTGTATCCACTTTTGGGTTTACCTGAGTCTTGCACTTATCAGGGAAGTAATGTTCATTTCTGAATCATAGCATTGGGGAGTCTCAGGGTTGCAGTCCCCCGCAGGGGTCATCTGGCCTAACCCTAGGCAGACCCTATAACCCCTGTCTCTGGCCATGGGTCTGTGCTACAGCAAAGCGGTAGGAGCCTGTGCGCATAGTGGCTAAGTCAGCATCCTCCTGCCCATCCAGTGCCAAGCAGCACACACCTGTGAGGTCACCTCTTGTAAGCTCAGCCTGTCTCAGCACCAGGCAACTGCCCAGACACTGTAATGGTGCGAGGCAAGCAGCAGGGTGCTCGATACCTCCAACTGAAAAGTATTGGGAAGAGGGCTGATGGGGAGCAAAAGACCCTCCGTAAAGGCTCGCTCAGGTTCCTCCTTATTGTAGCGTATGCAGTGATTCCTGGGGAGTAGAGCTGCTGTCAGCTACGCTGAATGGGTGATCGGAGATGGAACAGCACAACTCCAAGAGTTGGTTTGTGCAAGAGTGGATAGATGGACATTTCAGAGGTCAGAAACATACACGGTTCACACAAACCTGGCAACATGTTATGCTTTGCAGAAGTAGAATCAGTGATGAATGGGCCACAGGACCTGTGGAAAGCCCACGAAAGTTCAAAAAATGAAAACCCTTCACAATAAAAGGAGGAATTGTTCACAATAAAATTTAATCTCCCCTCCTTACTCCTTCCTTCCTATCTTCTCCCTGCAAGGAATTCCCATTTGCACTTCTTTTCCCGTAAACACAACCCATGCTTGCCAGGACTCACCGTAGGCATCACCTTCCCTGGGAAGTCATTCCTGCTGTCCCTTCACTCATGGCAGGATCAGGTACCCTTCCTCAGTGTTCCCGTGGGACCCTTAGCCATCAGTCTCCTTCGTTAGATATGTGTGTTTCCATTTGTGGCTGTGGCACATTAATGAGTCATGAAGTAGAAATAGAGGTAAAGACCAGCACTTTAAACAAAATGAAATAGAACAGAAACAAAACAAAACAGTGAATCGCACATAGCCATAGTTATCATCACTGTGTGAAACATTCACTTTAGTTGTCTGTCTTCCTGCATACGTGCATGTATGTGTGTACACAGAGGTGATATAAAATGTATTTCTTAATGTGGTCTCAGTCAAAAAAAGTTTGAAAACCATCGTTCTAGAGAGAGTTACTTAAGACGAGGACCACACTTCCCCAGAACAAGGCAGAACGTCCAATACATATATACAGCAAAGTAAGTGCTTGTGAATGAAATAATGAAGAAAAGGACTCCATGGTTAAGCAAGCCCTCCTAAAGTTCTTTTCCAGACAGTGCCAGCTGTGTGTAGAGGGTTTTCAATTCAAGATGCTAACAGGCATCCTGATCTTACCTGATACACCCCCTGCCCCGTATTCCCAGCAGAAATGCCCGGGCTATAAGGCAGTCCTGTCAGCTGGCCTGGGGAACACTCTGGCCAGTCTGCAATGACAATTATGTCAAGCCAGGATTACATTCAGTTTCAAGCCTGAACACCCCTTTTGGGTCACACAAGAAGCTGTATGGCAGACAAGCATGGATAGGTGAGTCTGCCCTTAATGTGCTTATCAAGGTGGGGCTGATTATGATAAGTACAACCTAATTACAGAGACACATGCAGTGAATTGTGAATGAAGCAAGAATAGTGTGAGCAGAGAACAAGAAAGAGAGTGTGTGTATGTGTGTGTGGTGAGGCCAGTCCAGGGAGCTTTAAAGGGAAGGAGACATTTGACACCATTTTTGAAGGATGCGTTGGTTTTGGTTTTGACAGGAAACATGGGGCGGGGCAGGGTGCTTGAACACCCACCAGAGGCGCCCCACCTCCCTGTCTGTCAGGACAGGCAGCCATTCCCCTGCAGCAGGCAGTGTATATGGGCTTCCTAGCCACTCGCCAATAGTCTTGAGGAGATATTTGCACGGTTTGCCATCTGCTACCTGTCACAGCCACTGACACACATATGTGTTCCTTTCAAAAGGAAAAAGCAGAGCTGGGTTCTGTGGCGGGTTGGTGAGTGGAGTGTGAATTTGAATTGGGTTGTTAAACATTGATATTAAATGTTGGATATCCAGTGACACTAGGATAGCGCAGAGCTATAAACATCTGTGCCATCTGTACAGGTTTTTGGTTTTGATGTTTTGGTGGTTGTTAAATTACTTTGAGGCATGCCCTTCATTCACTTTTCTGCTTGTCTTGTCGGTGAAACCTGCCTCCCATATCTTTTTCAAATGCCTGTGTTGTCACCTGCCTGCCCAAATCTGATGACAAATGGGGAAATACATATTCTTTCACTGTATTGCATTAGAACACACAGACATTTTTTTCAAGACCTTAAGGATAAAAAGGGCTACGTGTCCTGAGTGTCATGTCATTGTTACCACTGGCCTAGCCCACTGTGTGGGTCTACAGGCAGTTCCCAGCTTGGGCAGCCTACTGAGATGGAGGGGCTGGTGTTTGCAATGGAAACCAACCCTGCCTGGCCTTTTTTCTGTTTTCAGAGCCAACATTACCCAAAGCCGCAGTTCCCACTCCTTGAACAAACAGCTTATCATTAACATGGAGCCACTGCAGCCCCTGCTCCCTTCCCCCAGCGAGCAGGAAGAGGAGCTGCCACTAGGTGAGGGTAAGTACACTTTCTTCCAGAGGCCACGGTTGCAGGCTTATCCTGGAGGAATGAGTGAGGCAGAAATCCTGGGTAGGTTGGGTAATGGTTAGGGTGGGGGATGGAGTGAGTCATACACTGTGAATCAGCTGTTTGGAAGACTGCATTATATTGAGAGTTCTATCAGTTTTTTCCTGGAGAGAGTTCACTGGTACAAAGTATTCCTAAAATTAAATGTTAAAGCAGTAATGATGTTAGACCTGCACTGCCCAATATGCTTGCCACTAACCACGTGTGGCTGTTTAAAACTAAGTTTAAATTAGTTAAAATGAAAAGTTCAGTTTCTCAGCCACATTAGCTAGATTTCCAATGCTCAATAGTTACATGTGGCTAATGGCTACCATCTTGGGCAGCTCAGATCGAGAACATTTCCGTCATTGCAAAGAGTTCTTTTGGATGGCTATGTTTTTGACTATAATCACAATTAAATTAGGGGTTATAAAGCATTCTCTACAAGTATCTCTACACTGGTCATCCCCTTTCTGTCTCAGTATTTCTCCAGCCTCTTGTTCCCTTTTCCAAAAGTCTTTTTCTGATAGATTTGATACAAGCAAACATTTACAGAGTCTACTTCAACCCAAAAGTTGTTATATTTTTAGAGACTATAATATATATTCTAAGCTTCTTTTTTGTGCTTTTAAGGACTTACTTCAGGGAAGAATCTCACCATACTTGCTTGCTGCAGACACTTGGTGAGGCAAATCTCACACTCTTATTAATTTCAAAGTAAATTAAAAAAACAATTCACCCAAAATAAAGTTATTGGAACTCTGAATACAAATATAACATGTTTTTCTTTAACTTTATGTGATTTTGGTTTCATCATTTAAAATCTGGATACTGGGCAGTTTAAAGAGGGCAGGTCACTACATCCCCAAAAGGTCATCTTCACCTGTAGCTTCAAGTCAAGAATTCCTTGCATTTGGGAAAGCTTTTCAGCCCATAATGAATATAGCTTGGGATGCAGAAATCCTTGAGGGAGAGACAGCAGCAACTAACACTGAAGTGTAAAGAATTTTAGTAATTTTTTTCTAAAAAAAGCATTAATGATCAGAAGGAGAACTGGGGAACTGGATGCCAAATATACCATGGATGGAAGGAAAGTGTGAAAAATACAAAGGATAGGGCCTCAGAAGACACTTTTATCTCTAGCTGGGCCACAAGTGGATGATAATGAGAACAGACTTGTTATAAGTAATGGCCTTGTACTCTGTCTTAACAGCTAACTCTGTATGCATAGGTTCTATGCTAAATTAATTTTAGGGTCTCTGGGTCCATGTTGCTTGTCTACATTTTCTCAGCACCTTCTCTGTTTTTGTATGCTTTTCAAGTGAAATGAAAGCTTTCATTTGTGATCATCAGTGATTTTCTGGGCTTCCTCCAAAATGTCTAAAATATTGGTTTGAGTGGAAATCACTTTTTCTGGAGGTCACGGTTACCCCAGCGTTGAACGGAGAAGAGGAAGGGACAAAGAACAGCCCAAGCTTGGGATTGTGACTATGCCTTACCTGCAAATATGGAAACCTAGATGGGAATAAAAGTTGGAAGTCCAGACAAGTTGAACAATTACCATGGGGAATATGGAAGCCATGCCACTGTTGCCTCAGGTGCCCCCCAAGATTTTAAGGGGAGCTTGGGCAAACTTTCTCCTGAACCGTTCACTCTATTCAATTAGAAAATTCTGCTTTGCACCGTTTTCTATAATGAGGTTCCCCTGCTAAATGCTAACATGTTTTTAACATGACAACTGTGTGAACAAAAGATACTACATACATTATAATTAACTGCAATAAAAAAACTTTCATGGCATATAATAGAATCCATAAGCCACCTTTTCATTTTTTTCCAGTAATTCTAAAGAAGAATCTTAAATTCTTTCACCAACTGTGAAGTCAAACTGATAGGTCTTTCTCTTAAGAAGTCCAAAATAGCTCCATAAATGTCTAATAAAACTCTTTTTCCCCTAAAAAATCCATCCCCTTATGGGACATCTTTGTGGGTTTTAAAGCTTAGGCAAATAATAATTACCTCCAGAATATAGAATCAACTTAAAAGAATAGAGGTAGAAACAATAGTTTTATTAAATGTCCAGTAGATAGAATGAACTTCCCAATCTAGAAAAGAGAACAGAATCATCTTAAGTACCACGGAATTCGAAGTTATGATTCCCACAGTGAACCTAGTTCTGTGTTTTTGATACCGTTATATGTCTGTTACTGTTTGAGAGTCAGATTCTGCTCCATGTGTCATCTTTGAGTGTCAGGCAATGGGTTTTAGACAATCCATAGAGATAAATACTTATTGTATAGATTTATATTTCTCTGATACGTAAAGACAAGAGAGGGAGAGACTAGTACAGCTTTAAACAAAGATGTTTCCCTCTTTGTGGGTGGGTTCTTTTTCTAGACACACACAATGGGATGAATTTTGTTTCGTTCTTAGGTTTTCATATTTTAGTACTTTTTATGTCTGTGTAAGAGCAAAATTGAAAGAGGCTAGGAATTCATTCATTTCTTAATACAGCTATGACAGAGACAAGGGATACCACTGGTAGACTATACTAAGCATGTGCAAGTGGCTGTGGCCTATAAAGATGAAGACATTGTCTTCCCCGGAGACTCACAGCCTGTTGGGGAGACAGCAGTGGGATCACAGAGGTTCTGGCTCTGCGGATTGAATTGTGTGCTCAATTTTCTGAATGCCTCATGAGATATCAGCGCCTCAAGCTGCCTGGAGAGCATCTTGTTCCCTTTTCGTCTCATTAGAGTGTCTGACGCAAAATTGGTGGGCACAGGAATGAATGAATGAGACTGACAGGCAGAAGGCAGTGTGGGTGGCCTGGTCCACCTGCACTGGTTGCTTGTGTGGCTTTGGGGAAGAGGGGTCATGGGAGCAGTGAAAGCTGAGGCAGAAAATTAAGGAAGGGCCAGATCACGATGGTCTCACATGACTTGGTGGAGAGTTTAGACTTTAACCTGAGGGCAACTGGGAGGCACTGGAGGATTTCAAGCATGGAAATGACCTGATCGGAGTTGTGTTTTGTCTCATTTGTGATATGCAGAGGGCAGATGAGAGGCGGGTATGGCTGAAGCAGCTTTTCAACCTCAGCAGTATGACATTTGAACTTTATAATTCTTTGTTGGAAGCTGGCTCATGTATTATACAATGTTTAGAAGCACCCCTGGCTTCTACCCAGTAGATGCCAGGGGTACCCCGCCAGTCCTGACAACCAGAAATGTCTCCAGGTATTGCCAGATATCTCCTGGGGAACAAAATTGCTCCCTGGTTGAGAATCACTGGGTTGGAGGCACAGAAACTACACAGGAACTATTGTACTAGCTCAGAGCATAGGTCAACAAGGGCCAAGCTGAGACAATGAGAGTGGGACTCGGGAGGAGGCAATGGATTCAAGCTAATCAGCTGGAGATGGGGGTCACTGATTACATGGCAGGTATGCAGCCCGTGGACTCCTGTCCAGGTTCTGCCCTTGTCTCCTAGACTTCACTGAGTGAAAAGACTTCAACCTCTTTAAAGATGAGACACTTGACATACAGGAAGGTTTAAGTCAGGATCACATAGGGAGTCAGTGGCAAACCTGATTTTGTTTAGATATTGGAATTATCTGTTTTGTTTAGTTAGATCCTGCACATCCCTCACTGAACTTCAAATGTGGAGTGGACGAGACTCGGACATTACTGCTCACCTTTGATGTCACCGTTCTTCATCTCTACATAGTGGCTCAGCTTCTTGTTTGGGAGAGTTTCAAATCACACATTTTGGAACTGGATCCATAAACAGGTCCAGGTTGGTAGTGTGAGTCCTATTAAGAGAGTTGCCTGATTAGGAATTAAAAAAAAAAAAAGGCTGGGAGAAGAAAGAAGGTCTTAACCCTGACCCCTCGAGGCACCATCTCTGTGAGGTCATGGGAAGGCCCTGGCAGCCTGTCTCACACGGGTGCCATGGTGGTGGCGTCTCTGCTGCCGCCATGACTCTCTGGGGTCACCACCACTCATTTGTCTGACAGGCTTGTTCCTCCTAGAACTTCAAATTTCTCAAAGACAACTGGGCAGAGCACGATTGCCCAGATAAGCCCAGTGAGCTTCTGGAAGAACGTGTGACCCCATCCACCCACATGACAGCTGTAGGATTAGCGCTGAAGTTGGCTGTGTCTTGGTAGAGAAAAAAACATAATCAGTTCCTAGGCACCACTAGGCAACGGGAAAGTTTTCAGTGTTACCTCAGAGTTGCTCCGTTACAGGATCTGAGTAGATTAGTGCTGTGGAAAACTTGAGATAAGAATGGCAAACCATTTGAAAAGTGCCACTTAAAGCTTCTGAAAATTTCAAAGGAAGAAAAAATTGAGGATGGGAATTGTTTTGGGTAAAAATGCTATTTTAAGGCGTCATTAAGCTGAATAAATTCATATACAAAATCGAGTATGGTCTCCGTAATGTAGATAGCAAAATATTTTCATGTTTTATTGGTAGAGGATCTTTTTTGTTATGGAAAAATGCTGGGTTGTGGTAGAGAAGGGGAATGAACTTAATCACATGAAGCTGGGTAGCTGGCAATGAGTGATGCCTATCGAAGATCATCTTGTCTACCAGAGCAATGGTGCAGGCTGGCAGAATCAAACTGGCAGGATACCATGCTTTCTTCTCCTTGGTAGACAAAACTAAGCAAGAGTTGAAAATGTTTGACACCCTCCTGCTGGCAAAACAAAAGCACAGTGGAGACACAAGAATATCTACAAAGGAGTGTCTTGGGGGTGGCAATGTGGTTTGGATTGAGGATGGCTTGAAGTTTCATTTCCCTGTGATTGAGAAAATGTCTGTATCAAAGAATAGATGGAAATTAAGGAGGGTGGTAAAACTAACTCTTCCAAGTCACCCTTTAGCAGTGTCCCTGTAAATGTTTGTGTGTAGTGTGAGTGTTTGTCGTGGCTGTAGCTCTCTCTGTGGATGGGAGGGGCAGTGAGGGTGTTTAAAGGGGTGTTTACAGTGTTTGGCTGTAACTATAGACAGCTGAAGTAGTGTCATTGACATTCTAGAAAGTCTGTATCTGAACCTATGGAGGCATTTTGAGCATATAAAGAGTATTGCTCTCATCCATCAAGCATGCCATACTCTTGACCCCACCCACCATCCACCCCAACATATAACCCCGTGACCTGTGGTGCCAGCTGCATTTCCCCATGTGAGGCTCTTTCAGCATCGTACCAGGTAGAGCATTTCACATACCACATAGCTGCTCCAGTGCCATCACTGGTAAGGTCTCTAACAACCCAAGGCTGCTATGATTACACAGATTTTGAATTTCTTTGCCCACTCTTTTCCCTCTGGTCTCCCCCCTGCTTATCTGATATGAAATTTTTCCTTCCTCTTTCTTCCCTTTATGGAGTTCCATGGCCATGGCTCAAACGTATTTAACCTTTTCTCATTAATTCAGTGTCTTTCTTCCCGGCCATTTTTCCCTCTGTGCTAAGTCATTTTTTTCCTTTGGCTCAGGGTATGTCAGGACATGCGGTTAGGAGCCGTGCACTGGTCTTTTTGAAATTCCTTTTATGTTATGGAGCTGTAGGAGCTGTTACTAAATCCTGTGAAACCACATCCCCCCTTGTGGTTACTGCTACCTGGTGACAGCAGACCAATTAGCTCCAGCTCTAATTGTACTTATCCCTGACACGGGGTTTGTGATTGTTACTGGTTTGTATTATCTTATTGTAAAATAAAAATTATCATTTTCTAGAAAATTTAGAAAGTACAGAAAAAAAAGCATAAATAAGCAGGAAAAAAAAAGAATCACCTTCCAGATTATCCCACCTCCTAGAGACAATCGATGTTAATGTTAGCAATTTTCTTTGCTATGCATTTTAACGCCTTTGCGACCATCCTGTGTGTACAACTTTGAAAATTCTGGCTTTGTTTGCTTAATGTTGAAAACATATCAAAGTGAACTGTGGTTCAACAATAAATTGGGAACGTATTTAATGTGAATGCAGACAAATAGGGTAATATCCTGAATTAGGAGGGACACCTACAAAGCTCTGTTTTAAGCATCGTTTTAGCACTGCACGTATTTGGCTCTCCTGAACTTTTCCATTGAATAGCACCCACTGTCTCCCACTGCTGATGGGCATGCAGTGGGGCACCTGTTCCAGCAGGAGCTAGGGGCCTCCACGGAGCTGAGGGTCCATTTCTGGTTTTACTTACAACTGCAGTATCAGATTAGCAGAGTCAAAATTCAGAATTCATTACCACATCTGCGGCATTCTGGAGGAAAGAACCACAGTTTGGGTCTCCAACTCCTCTAGGGTAGGACATGCCAAGAGCAACTCCAGGGAGGTGGGACTGGGGACGGGAGGAATGAGATCAAGGCCTGAGCGAGCTCTGCAAATTCACGTTTGTAACGTTTGTAAGCTCTTCAAAGCTTTTTACCCTTTTTGTGCTTTTCTTTGGAGTTTGTTTCATTTTGGGAACTTTGGTTTCTGGTATTTACTGAGAGCTTAGGTACTCATAAGAAGTTTGTATCACTTGAAAGAGATCTTTGAAATGTTAAGGATTTATACTGCTGTACGGAAGCTAACTGCCTTGTTCCTGATGCAATTTGAGTGCCTTTTATCTTGAGGGAATTTTGTATTTTACATCATAAGACACCGACAGTGTATCATTGAAATTCTGTAGTTGGCTGATTTGCATAAATTGTTCATTTTATGAAATAGGGTATTCCTCAGTGTAAACACAGGAGTGCTTTGGGTCGCTGCTCTGTTTTGCATTCTGTGGGGAAATAGGAACTCTGGTCTCAGCTCCTCCACCAGTCAGCTGGTCAACCATAGACAAGACACTCCACCTTTTGGAGCCTCATATTCCTGTCTATAAAATGAGAGAATTGGACTTGAGCACCACAGAAAGGCTTTCTAGCTCTAATCTCTTTGATTCTCTTGCTGAATGTCAAGGACAGATTCCAGGACGATGGTTTGAGGTCTTCTACAATGAGAATGGGCACTTGGGGACAGGAATACCTTTCATAGCTTTTGAGGGTCAGAGGGAATGTTGCAGATATTCTAGTACAGGACTCGGTGAACTATGGCCGGTAGCTGCCCCTATCCCCACCCCTGTTTTTTTCCTGGCCCAAGAGCTAATGGTTACATTTTAAATGATTATATAAGTACCTACATAATATCCTTGATTTTTACCTCTTGGCCTGCAGAACCTCACATTTACTGTCTGGGCCTTTATAGAAAAAGCTCGCGGATCTCTGACCTAGCACACCCCTCAGGATTCCACCAATGAGAAAGCTCAGAGAGGGGAAGTCTCGTAGCTGGGTAAGCACTGGGGGTGGGATTAGGTCCTGGTTCTCAACTCCTGGCCCAGGTATCTTAGATGTTCTCAAACACATCTAAAATACCCACTTCCTTCTTGCTAAAACAACTGGTAACTAAGGAACTGCATTTAATTTTCAGTCATATAAAATGAATTCTCAAAAGAAATGATTTATATAAATGCAGGGAATCTCTGTGATTTAGCGAGCAGGCTTGTGAGTATACTGGGCAGAATTCGAGCCTTTGGTCTTCTATCATAGCAGGCCAGGGCCTAGTGCCACCTTGGAGTCTTGCAACATACTGGTTAGTGTCACCTCACCTTAGGAGTGGTGAGGAGGCTGTGGACCGAGTGTGCCCCCACCAAGCAGAATTCCTAGTAGAGCCAGATGTAGGGAAACAGATTTCAGACAGGAAGACTTGCTCCCCACTGGGAATCGCGTTCTTGTTTTAAAGCTGAACTCGTTAAATAAGGAATGGCTCACTGCGGGCCTAGTTCTAATTACTCATAGCCTGTGTTAAGGATCTTTGTCTTATTAGTGAAAGCCATTCAGTGTGGAACTTCCCACATCGCCGCTCGTGCTCAGGCTGGCACTGCGGCTGCATCTCAGTATTAATAATTAATTGCTTTAAAGAATACGGCTGAGGTGAAAAAAAGATATGTCAGTCAAGCGTCCCATGAAGTAATCTGGTCACAGTCCTTGAGGGTTGGGATGTGAGCCAGGGGAAAGCGTAAACATGAGCAGCTGTGACAGCCAGAGCGTGGTCTGCGATGGCGACGATATTGTGCTTGGCACATAGGCAACTAGACACTCCCACCACATCCCTAAGAAGCTGCAGGAGAGGGAAAGTGAAAATATTACTAAACCATTGTCATTAGAAAGCAGAAGCTATAATTTTCTGAATTTTTAGATGCAGGAGGTTCTGTTTTCTAGTGTTTTGGTTAGTGGGTGAGTGTGAAGTAAATGTTCTTTTTTGATACCCAGGCTTACAGCGAGGCAGGATCTCACAGAATCTCCTTTCCTTCCCTCTCTCCTGTTAAGACCCAGGGCCAGTTATGTGGAAGAAAGTGTTGGGCAGTGTGTGCTAGTTCCACTCTTTTGGGTATACTCCTAAGGGTAGGTCTGTGGCAGTACTAGCAGGGTTCAGAAAAGAGGGTTGGTCAGCTGGCACAGGCTGGACGTTAGGGGTGTCCACTGGGGTGCACGTCCAACGCCATCCATAGAGGGGTGCACGTCAAATGCCATCCATAGAAGGGTGCAGCCTCCCACTTAGTTTGACTGATGGTGAATTGGAGGCCCCAGAGCCATGGCTTCCAGTGTGGTTTGTATGCGGTGGGGTGGAGGAAGAAATTATTCGCACTTCTATTGGGATTTTACTTTTATCACCTCATAAAATTTCTGTTGTGTAGGTTTTATAATGGACGTAATATGTAAGGAGAGCACATGTGTCTAATTTATAAATAAATATGCATTTATTCATAAGTATGAGCAAATGTGCCCCCCCCAACCAAATTTTGGATACAACTGCTCTAGATCTTACAGAAGAGTTGATAAAGAAGAAAAGGCAGACCATGTTTTCAAAACTCTGAAATCCCTGTTTATGCCAAAACTCTAGATTCCTAAAATAGATGTGAAATCTATCTGCTCTAGTTACGGTGGTGACATGCCATTTTACATGCTTTCCGTCTTTCATGCCGGTAAGCCAGGATGAGTCACCCAAGCAGTCTGGGATTTGCCAAGCTACTTGGTAGGTGCTGTGTCACTCTCACTGACATGTTCTGTGGTGGCCCAGTTTACATGGGGGCTGGACTCCACTTTCGGAGTGGACACATGACACTTTAGTAGGGATTCTCTGGTGGTGGGAGGGGCATTGGGTAAGAGGGCTGCGGTTCGTTCATTTCATCCGATAAACATGTACTTCTTATCTGGCACATGCTGGGCACTGACATCGCTTGGATTGTACCCCCTCTTTTATAAAACAAAGTGAGACGATTTCTAAGTTTCTTCTCCACTCTGACCTTGAATAATTCTTCCCCCAAATTGCTGCTTTTCTTAAATATGTGCTTTTCATCAGTACCTTGGAAAACAAAAGGTATATATGTCAGCCTTCTTTTTAAATGTTTTTAATGAAACAGTAAGCATGTGCCACAATGACCTCTAAAAACAGGGTTACGT
Source organism: Hipposideros armiger (assembly GCF_001890085.2). NCBI lineage: Eukaryota > Metazoa > Chordata > Mammalia > Chiroptera > Hipposideridae > Hipposideros > Hipposideros armiger. Next base: position 480,076 of record NW_017732127.1, on the reverse strand, counting down.
CTTTTTTCCTTTCTTTTTGTGAGTTACACATTTCCAGCATAAAACTGAAAATTAATCGCAGCATAAAGGGAATATAAAAGGAATGTTGCCACCCAGCCCCCACACACACTTGAAAGAGCCCTCACATGCTTTAACGTCTTCTCTTAGAAAAGAAGTCGATTTGGAACTTTGTGAAGCTCCAAATCTCTACGTGGGCACAGGACATGTGAAAATGGGCGGATGCTTTGGCTGAAAGAAAAGTAAATCGGGTTTTCAGGATGACCCACTTGATAATCTGTACATAGACTGGGTTTTACTATTAAAGGATGGATAATTCACATTAGAAAAATCAAGTATCCCTTGTGATCTGGGGGCTGGTCAGACCCTGCCTGAGCCTCTCTGCCACTGCACAACGTGGCCCCTAAATACAGGCTTGGCCCCACCCCCTACTCGAGGACCAATCCTTCCCATCCCTTACCTGGGAGGGCGGTAAAGCACAGTCTAGCCTCTGTCCCAGGTTCCTAGGTTTACTCTCTCTTGCCCTGCCCTCATGCTTCTGGTCCTCACCAGCCTTGTTTCTTTTCCTGTCTGTCCTGGTGGTGCCCCTGGCACTCAACTCCCCCAAAACCTTGACAGCCCCTCTACCTGGGGCTAGGCCAGGCTCCTGACCCCTACCCGGTGGCTGGGGTTGCGGCCTGCTCTGCTGATTGACAGCCTGCATGGATCTCCAGTCCTGTCTTGGGTCTCCTGGGGCCGTGTCTGTTCCTTCCCAGAGCAGGCTCTTCTGTAACATTTGCCCCATCCTGAGAAGGGGAGTCCGGTTTTAAATGCCCATCTTCTCTGGTTAAACTGCTTCCTCTGGTCATAAGGTACTAAAGTGTCAAATCCATCAGCACAGTCCTATTCACTGTAACTTTTTAAATATATCCCAGAATCATTGACACTGTAGTCACTCTTCTCTGTCTCCTGGTTGCTATCCCTCCATCTGCTTCTATTCCCACCCCCTCTCCTAATCGTATTTCCCACACAGCAGCCAGGGTGATTTTTTTTTTATAAGTAGAGCTCAGATCCGGTTGTGATAAAGTCTAAGCTCCTCACTCTGGCCTAGGAGGCCCTGGCGCCTTGCCCCCTGCCCCCCGTTTTCCTACTGGTCTCCTCTCGAATCTCGGTGTGCTTATCACACTGGTCTTCCCATTCTCCCTTGAATATGCCAAGCTCATTGCCACCTCACGGCCTTTGCATGAGCTGTTTCAGCCACCTGGAAAAGCCTTTCCTCTGGTCTTTGCACGGTTGTTTCGTTAAGTCTTAGCTCAAATTCCAGCTCTGTGGGAAGTTTTCCCTAAGTACCCAGTTCTGAGTAGTTCTCCCAGCCTACCCATTTGTTCTCTCACATGCCATCACTCTGTTTGATTTTTTGTCAGGGCGCTTAGCACTATTGGTCACTTTCTAATTTATTTATGTGTTCTGTTTGTTGACTGTCTTCCTTGATGAAAACATCAGCTCCGTGAGAGCAAAGACTTTGCTTGTCTAACCCCTCACATTATCCCCAGTAGTTGAGATGTTCTGACACATAGTTGGAGCTAAATTAATACTTGCCAAATTAGTGAATGAATGTATAAATTCTAAGTGCAGGCAGGACGGCCTTTATTTATATAAGAGAAAGCATAGAAAGAGAATAGTCTCCTGACATTGGGGTTTACCAGAGGCAAGCATGTTCTTTTCTTTTTGGTTTTAATCTGAAATCAAAAGCTATACTATAGTCACTGTAGAAAATTTGGAAAATACAGAAACCACAAATAAAATTTAAAAATTACCTGCACTCTATCTCCTATATTCAAACTGCGGTATGAATGTGTGTAATTCATCTATATAGTTTTAACAAATATTGAATTACACTAGAGATACTATTTTGTGTCCTGCTTTTTTACTTATTAATATAACATAAGCATTTCCCCATAACATCAAATATTCTTTCACAGTTTTAGTTTTAATGGACATATGAGGTCGGACAATTAAGCTTGTGAGCTCATCCTAGAAAAAGTGCTACATACCTCATTGCTGAATACCAGTACGGTTACCTTTGAAGTGCTTCCCTTGGGAAGCTATGCACCAATGCCAGCGCCTAGTCCACCCTTCAAAGCAATTTTGGAACTCTTTTTCTGGAATGGCCTCAGAGCTGTTGTCGTATTACCCTTGATGTCCTGAATGTCATCAAAATGTCTTCCTTTCAATATTTCCTTTATATTTGGGTAGAGAAGTCATGGGGGGCCAGATCAGGTGAGTAGGGAGGGTGTTTCAATACAGTTGTTTCCTGGCTAAAAACTCCCTCACAGACAGTGCCGTGTGAGCTGGTGCATTGTCGTGATGCAAGAGCCATGAATTGTTGGTGAAAAGTTCAGGTCGTCTAACTTTTTCATGCAGCCTTTCAGCACGTCCAAATAGTAAACTTGGTTAGCTGTTTGTCCAGTTGGTACAAATTCTTAATGAATAACCCCTCTGATATAAAAAACGGTTAGCAACAGCGTTGCAACAAGTTCGTGAACTTAGTTGTCAGACCTCATGCATTATTTCATCACATAAATATACAAAAATCTCTGTCACCCTCCCCACCTTCCACCAAATTATATATAAGAATATCTATTATTGTAGCCTGAAAACTGGGTATAACAGTTCTTTAAAATCTTTGCAAAACTTAAGAGTGTTTGGACATTGTTCTGGCGTTAACTGGCCATTTATATTCCTCTTACGGAGCATGCAACTAGAATGCAAATGTGAGAGGCCCTTGGCTGGTGTGTTGGGGAGAAAGATTGGGTCCTACTACCTCTAGCTTCTTGATTACGTAGCAGCAACACAAGGAGCCCACAGTTCCAGAAGAGCCTGGCTTCTTCCACAGGGAGACACACAGATGCCCTCTTTCTCAATACCATCTGCAAAGCTATTGGGAAATATGGAGAAAACACTGGAGCTCCATTTATTAAAGCAGCTCAATTTAATTTCCTTTACTCAGAGAAAAATGATTTATCTGTAATGGTGACTTGTACCTGGAGGGAGTGGAATAATAAAGCAGAAGTGATGGAAAAACAAATTCATCCTGTACAGAGACAAAGGAAAATAGATTCTTGGTTGAAAATACTAAATACAGAGCAATGGAGGTTGTTCTAGTTGGAGCCAGTAAGGATAGCGTTGTCACTCGTTTCTTTCAGGGAAATTTCGGGGCAGCTACACTGGTATCTGACGAAAACTGCACTATCAGTAGATTGCCTTGGTGCAGTGCAACTAAGACATGGAACATGTCTTCAACCAGGGTAGCGAAAAAACACTTTGTTTTTTTATAAAAGGAAGAATTTGAATTATAGGACCTTGGTCAGTGAGATGGTTTAAATTCTACTCCAGAGGAATTCTTCATATGTATTTCTGAAGAATGCATTATAGTTATGAAATTCCTAATCCCTGTCCAACCTCTGTGTGATATTTTCAGCTGGTTCTGCTATGGACAGCTATGGGAGGTTTTCCTTCATGGTACTGCCATCCCTGCAGTGAGAGTAACTGTGGGTATTCAGGCCCTATCTTTATTCACAGGGTTTTTTTTGTTTTTTTTTTTTTTAAGATTTTATTGGGGAATTGGGGAAGGGAGCAGTGTTGGGGAATTGGGGAAGGGAACATTGTGTTTTTCCAGGACCCATCAGCTCCAAGACAAGTTGTCCTTCAGTCTTAGTTGTGGAGGGCACAAACTCAGCTCCAAGTCTAGTTGCCACTTGCAATCTAGTTGTGGGGAGACAGCCCATTATCCCATGCGAGATTCGCACCAGCAACCTTGTTGTTAAGAGCACACACTCTCACCAGCTGAGCCACCTGGCTGGCCCCAATTCACAGGGTTTTAAGAGTGCCTTGGGTGAGTGAGTAAGGGTGTTTCTTATACTAGATAAATCAGAGGGGATGAGCAGTTACATTGTTGCTACACAGTCTATGGCTGGCTTGTTGGGTAATAACTCTCATGGGGCTTCCTGGTGCTGTCAATGAGTGCTACTTGATCCTTTGGAGGTTGAGATCCTTTATCTCACCCTCTCCTCTACTTGTGGCCCCTTTAATTCTCCTTTTACGCAGAGTATGGATTCTTTTCTCCAGTCTGCCGGTGAGGGAGGTCTTCCTATCTTAAAGGAATGGTTTGTGAAATCAATGGTCAAGTATTTATGGTCATTGTTTTATTGTTGGGTGGGTTAGGTTTGCTCTCTGGGGATCAAGAAAAGACCATCAGGAATTTTGCGAGTGTAGGTGGAGGGAGAAGCCCATTGATTAATATTTTTAAATGTTACCTTACCACGACTGGGAGACCACAAAGCTTGTTCTTAACTGGTGTTTGGAAAGAGACAAGGCAGCAAAGTTGGGAGACTACTGACCTTGGAATAAAGAGATCAAGATTCAAGGTGCAGTGTTTTCACTGATGAAGGTGACCCTGACCTCCTCTCCATTTCTCTTCTATTAGCCCCCACACAGAGCGCTCAGCTCCCCTTCCCCCGCTTTTACCCTGTACTTTCACCTCCACTTGGAGGCCACACACAGCTCACACCTGACACATCCAACTTGATGCGTTTACAACTACACTCATATTCTCTTCCTTCCCTAAATCCCAATCCCAAAACTGCTCCTACTCTGACTTGGCTAATGGCATTACCATCTATGCAGTTACCCCAGCCAGAGACCTGGAGGCCAACTGTGCCCTGCTACCCCTCTTCATGCCTTGCATCCACTCAGCCCCCAGGGTCTTATCAAGTCCATCTCAGAAGCAACTCTGATACTTGCCCCAGCTCTTCAGTGCGGCCACAGCTTCTACTCAGATCCCCTCTTCTCTTTCTCGGCATATTGCAGGATCTTCCTTATTGAGCTCCCTATAACCCATCCTCTAAACTCCTGCTGGAGCTGTCACCCTTGTTTGAAGTAGTTTCTAGAACCTCCTCCACTGACTGTGGAGGAAAGTCCAACCCTGCAAGGTGTTCATGGCTCCTGACAATCTGGTCCCTGCTCACCTCTCCCGCTCATGCCCTCCTCTCATCATTCTGCACACAGCTCCCTGCTCCAGCACTGCACACCCGCGCTGACTCCTCGCTACAGGTTGGCTCCTTTGCTTGGGCTGCTCTTTCAACTTCACTTTGCTCCACCAGGTAATTCCATTCTGAGTTCTCAAGTGGCTCCTCCTCTATGACATATTTCCTGGGTCTGACGATAGTATCAATAGTTTTCTTCTCTCTCGTTCTTGCATTTGATTCTTTTTTTTCAGCTTCCTTGAGATATAACTGGCATATATAACACTGAGTAAATTTAAGGTGTACAATGTGTAGACTTGTTACACTTATATTGCAAAATGATTACCATTATAGCGTTAGTTAACACCTGCATCCCATCACATAATTTCCATTTCTTTTTTGTGATGAGAACACTTAAGGCCTACTCTTTTAGCAACGTTCCAATAGTTAATACTGTATTATTAGCTATAATCACCATGTTGTACGTTATATTCTCCAGAACTTGCTAATCTTATAACTGAAGTTTGTAGCTTTTGACCATTATCTTCCCATTTCCCCCATTCCCTAGGCCTGGGAGCCACCATTCTACTGTCTGTTTTCCTGGAGGAACTGATGCTTGCATTTGATTTTGAAAATTTCCTCTAACCATTAGTTTACATGTCTGGTCTAACTGAGTGCCCCCTCCCAGCACAGTGCCTGGTACCTGCTCAGTAAAAGATGGATGGCTGAAGGGAAGGGGAGCTGTTCCAGCTGAATTTTACTGGTACTGACCCTAAGCTCTACAACTAAATATAAGTCCTGTATTATGGAGTAAAACACAACATTCAGTTTTAATTTGCTTCCATTGAGAACTCAAAATAAGTACAATGCATATTTATAATGCCTTAGGCGTTTTATATCACTTAAAAATAACTAGTGGTTTTTCTTTTATTCTGTGCTCTAATTTTATTTTTTAAGTATTTCAGCATTGCCCCATTGGGGCTGAGTATGATCTTTTTAAACATTTTGTGCAGAAATCCTGTAGTCATCTCTTAGAGGGTGGGGCAGGGAGCTGAACTCCTTATTCAGAAGAAAGAGGCAGTGACTCAACACAAACACCTATCTTGAGTCACAAACATGTTTTAAACTTTTATTTCTTACCCAAAGCTGACTTCTTGGGATGACATGCTCTTTCCTTTTGTAAAGAAGATGGGGAGTCAGGAGACTATAAGGAACTGTGAAGGAGGTTCTTAGCAGTGTCAGCAGGGCTTGTGATTCTCTCTCTCCAAAGGATCCTTTCATGGCTGCTCTGGCTGGCAGAGGAGATTTGGAAATGGAAACCACGATTCCCATTTCCTTGTACAGAGGAGCATCTCGTGCTAGTTCTAAGGCCTTCATAGGGTTAGGCTTGTCTTGCTCCTCACCACGTTCTTTGGTTTGATTGATAGAATGGGGATTACCAGAAAACTAAAAGAAAAAATATATAGATGACAAAGCATTAAGCAACATTTACTATAGATGTTACTTCACTGCTGTTCTTCTAAAGCTCTCAAGAAGTTTCCTGCATTATACTCCAGGACCTAATTGAGAAGTTTGTTTAAGCAAATGTGGTGTATCATTCCTCACCCTTAGATTTTCCAGTAACTCTACGCAACTCATTTCTATTTGTCCAGATTCTTTGGCTGTGAGAAGTTATCACTAGGCTTTTGTTCTAAATGTATGAGCGAAAAGTCCCAACAAGGTCCCCACTGGGTATATTTGAAGGAAGCTATGTGACAGTTTTAAGAAACAAGTGAAATGAACAGATTTGTATTTTTAAAAATGTACTCTTTTATCTAGATGCTCGGGAATGACTGTGTATGAGAGGGTGACAGAGGCTGCATGGAATCTGGTGAGGTGGCTGGAACTAGGGAAGCTGGTGAGGAGGAATTAAGAGGTGGAACTGACCGGGCGGTGATGAACTGGATAAAGGCTGAGGGGGAGGGAGGCTGTGTGTTGGGACATGATGTTCCACTTAAGGACACTACTTTATTTTCATAGACGTAGCTCTGAATCTTTAAGCCTCTGCTTCTGCATCTGTAAAATTTAGACATGCTAACCCTAGTTAATAGGCTTGTCATGAGTATTAACTGACACACAGCAATGTGAGATAAATTATTTTTTACTATGAAAAAGACACAGGCCCTTTCAAAATTAAGATCAGGACTCCTGAGAGAATACATATGAAGTGCTAAGACCACCACCTGGCACCTACGAAACACTCAGCAAGTCTGACTTGTGACTACCTGTCAAGCTAAAATAATGAGGGTTCTGATTCAGGTGCCGGAAAGGAAGTCCCCACGCGGAACACATATAAGCATTCGGTATATGATAAGGTATCTTTGCATAACTGGATCCTTCTGTCTGCTTTTCAGATGTAGGGTAACATATCACCCTCTTAGGAACTTTCCCCAACAGTTCTATCTGAGGCATCACCCCCAAAACCCCACTCCTGACAGTTACTGATGCTCATACGCCATTTCATTTCTCTCAGAGTACTCCCAGCATTATCTGGTTTATTTGTTCACACGTGTAGTTTACGGGCTGCACATCTGTGTCCCCATCCGGAATGGGACTGAGACCTTATTAGGCTTGCGCTCAGCTGTGACCCATGGGTCTGGGCCGGCGCTCAGCACACGAAGGTGCTCCGGGAACATGTATCGGATGAATGAAGGACTGGCCGCCCAGGTTGTAAGCTGGCTCACCTGGACCCCTCAGGGAGCACCTTCTAGAGCAGCCCATTGTGAGAACTCTGTCAGGGAAGGGGGGAGTTGGAGAGCATGGACAAGCCAAGGCTTTCAGAACTTGGTAAAAGGCACTCAAGAAATTCAGACCCTAAAGAAAAAAAAAATCAGTTTTTAGATGTTTAGTTCAAAGCACCATACTTAGGATATAAACAGCAACTCATTGGTATTTTAGGCTGCAAAGTTGAAATTTTATACTCTTACTGGCGTCTAGGCCTCACCAACTTGTAAATATTTTAAGTGTATTTGCATCCCACTTAAACTGAAAGCTTCTTGCAGGGCTGGTAAGAAGCAGAACAGATGTCAGTAGCAATTTTCTCTGTGCTGTTGCATTTTGAGGGACTGTTGAGATCTCCTTTACCTACTTCCTAACTATTGGTAGTTCTCAACTTTCCTACACTGTAAAAGTAGTACTTTTAAAATAATAATAACAACAATAATCACCACCACCACCTAAGGTTTATTTTCAAAGATAAAGACACTGAAAGGTTGGGGCAAAAAGAGTCAGGGACAGGAGATAGGACGGCAGGACCTGAGAGCAGAGCAGCGTCTGATGGGCTTCCCTCACACTCTTGTCTCGGTTTCTCTGCCCATTTAGAAATAATCACTGGCAGCCCGAGCAGACAGAGGGCCCTGCCAGGCTCTGCCCCCGTCTCTCTCTGTCATGGCTCACTCAGCTTCCTGTTTAGAGATGCCACACTTATCAGTGTATGGGCTGGTCAGGAATACAGGTGGATGAGCCTTATACCAAAAAGCTCTGTGGCCAGAGTTCCTGTGAAGAGCATTCTCTTTCCCCACAATGGTGGTGGGGAAAGCCCAGCTGTGTGAATTCTGTCCTGTCTGTGACTATTATTCTCCAGAGGGTTTTCATTGGCCTGACTCCCACCAGTACCTGGTGGTGCCCGATCCCACCGGGCAGGGGTTCTCATTTTCCGGCAGGAAACATTCAGCATCTCATCTGATAAGAGGGATAATGAAAGAAAGAGTATCTGATATGCCAAAGCATCTTACATGTTTTCAGAGTGTTCTTTTTTTTTCATGGAGGTTATCTTAATTTGACTCTCATGCTCATTTCTTGGAAATGGATAGGACAGATACTGTTACCTTACTTTATGAATGAGGAAATTGAATTATACGGATGATTGACTATCTGGCTATGTGGCCCTGTCACTTAGTGTTGGGAGCTGCCTCCATTTCTCCTTATGATACACCACTGTATCACAAATACCTTATGAATATATTTTATTACATTAATATTAGAAAAGTCCTCTAAGATATGTTATAACCCCAAGGACTCTTAATCATGGATACTTAAAATCTAAATTTATTACAAAGAACATTTCATGTATGTAAAAAAAATTTTTAGTATCTTTTTAACTGCAGTTAGCAGTTAACTAAAATTTCAGGGAATCTCCGTAACTATTTTAATTAATGGCCAAATCCACTACACCTGTGAAATGCTAGTTATTAAAACAGCTAATAAGGTACATGACATTGAGGATATACTAAAATAGCTAGCATTTATTAAGTGCTTACTACATATCAGCCACCCAGTTACATGAGAGCCAATATCATTACCGTTTTACAAACAGAAAACTGCATTTCAACAAGCTTATGTAACTTTCCCAAGGTTACAGGGCTGGTCAAGCAAACTCTTCACAATCAGCAGTGCTGCTTCCCTACTATTTGGGGAGAATTAACTAGAAATGTTAGAGGCAGATGGTTGATAGAAGGAAGAGAATCCAGACTATGTAAAACCCTCACTGTCTTCCCCTTGAGTAAAGGAGAAAAAGGATTGAGCATGCATTGGAAAAAAGTCCCTAACATTTCTTGAGTAATTCCTGTGCCGGCACCGGTCAGGGTATGCCACAGTTATTAACTTCATTATCCTCACCACACCCTGGGAGGTAGGCACTGCCTTTGCTGTGCTCACTTTATAGGCGTGGAAACTGAAGCTAGGAGATAATCAACAGTATGGCCGGGGTTAGAACCCAGAGCCTGTGCTTTAAACCTTGCTTTGTACAACTGCTTAGTAGATTCTAGTTCATCACCTAGGACTACACTACTCAGTGACATGCGTGATCTCTTTTCCTTGTCATAGCAACCATGAGAGGAGTATTGTCTCCGTTTTACAATTAGACCAGGGCTCCAAGTGGTTCAATAGCTCCAAGTCACCCACAAAGCAGAGGCAAGCTTGTTGGTTTCTCCAAATCTGTGTCAGGAAGTGTGTCGCAGATGTAGACATAGAACTCAGGCCCGCGAACAGCTCCTCTCATTGAGCTCTCTTCCTCCTCTCTGCCTTTTGCGTGATTTATCAGTCTTTCTGGTATCTCATTATGGAAAATCGATTCCCCTCTTTACACATCCTCTGCTTTCTTTAGCCTCTTGTCTCTGTCCAGACATGCATCCCCGATTCTCCAAACAGATGAATCTAAACAGGAAGGGTATTCAAGGGCTTCCGAATGTTGTACTGTTGATACTGTTCTTTTGATCACGGTGCCTGGAACAAGAATGGTCCTCCCTTGTGCAGTATCTTGCAGAATCTTTGTGTCAGCTCCACATCCATGCCTCCCTTTGCTGCTTCCTCTTGAAATGTAGCCGTATCTATGAACAGAGTGGGGCAAGGCAGAGAGAAACAGCTGGGACAATATGGAATGCTGGTCCTGGTAGGTTTTCTCTTTCTCTAAACAAAAGCAGAAAATCCCCAGAAGAAAGAGGATGAAAGAATCTACTTGGGATCTCTGAAAAGCAGCATAAAGAGTAAGAAGAAGTTCAAGAAAGGGCAACATTAAAAATGTGTGAAATGCAAAATGTTATGGCTAGTTGTAGTTAATAAAAGGAAAGGAGGAGACATTTTAAAACTATGGTGAGACCTGGAAAGGAGGAGACGTTTTAAAATTATGGTGAGGTCTTAAGTGTGAGAATTAATGGAGAATAACTCTTGGAAAATAGTGGAAATAAAGAATGATTGTGGTTTTGTTTCACGTTTTATACTTTCTGGGGTTTGTTTGTTTGTTTGTTTGTTTTTTTAAGGTCTGTTGTTTGTTCATAGTGGGCTATCAGGTCACATGTTGTTTTAACATAAATGATAAGCATAGGGATTTATATTCCCTCCAAACAGGCAAAGGGAGATATTCTCAGTATCTGTGCCCTGGCCTACTGCCATGCAAATGAGCCCCCATTAGTCTTTGAAATTCTTCATCTATATTATGGCAAATCATTGATTCATCTAGAATAGGGCACTTCTAATTTGTTTTTCAGCATCCTAAAGATTTTCAGTAGTTCTTCAAGAGCTATTGTTGGTGGCTAGTGAGGGAAAGCCTACTAGGTACTATCCCGGGGCCCTACCTCTGTGTAGTGTATCTATTTTATAGAGGGATTCTGCTGAAAATTAGATCACAAGGGGAATTGTAAAGGGTTGAAGACTTTGTGAATTTTTAGAGGTATTTTCCTTTCAAATTTCAGGTTTGGAAATTGAATAATCCCCATGAGAATAGGACTAGCCATACTGTATCTGTAACTGACAGCCTGTGTGAGGGGAGTGGGAACCCCTGTGAGGTCTCTGGAAGCGACCTAAGCTCACAGTGCACAGCTGGCTGCCATCCTTTCAAAATTTATAGTCCGGTCTGTAATGTACATTTTTACATAGTTGAGGTCATATTGCTTATATAAACTGCTTTTTTCAGTTATCAATATATTGTAAGCTTTTCCCCATATCATTAAGCTCCTAAACATAAATTTTAATATTGCATCATATGTATTTAATCATTTTCCCACTAGAAATTTAGATTGGCTTTTTTTTTCTTTGCTATAATAAATAATACTCTGATGACATATTTGTCCCAAACTTTTTGTCAACATTTCTAATTATTTCCTGAGGATAAATTTCTAAAAGTGAAGTTTCTGGGTCAAAGAATATCACACCTATAAAACTCAATATTTTTGCTAAACTTCTTTCCAGAAATGCTAAATCAATTTATCTTCCCACAATGAGGTATAACAATGCAAAATTTCAGCTGACTGCCCTGAATGTACTGCTTTGTTTTGTCAGGGAAGAAAAAGAATATTTTTATTAGGAAATTATATTTTAGCCACAGTAGCTATTTAAAGTAGAAAAATGCATACATGCATGATGAAATTGTGAGGAATTTTTTTGTTTTTCTTCTAAAAATGAAGGTGAGAAAAATGTACCAGTACAGAAACACAACTGAAAGATAGTATGTGAGGCATAGTTATTAATCAGTTGAATTTTTTTCAAATATAGTATGTCCTAAAAAAATGGAAAACAGTTTGCTCTCTGAGCACTTAACACTGGGACGTAAGCACATTTTATGCCTCAGGTGTACAAGTGCAGGACTTTCAAAGTGCTGAGTTAGACATAATGTTTGGATCCTGCATTTAAAAAGCACTTGGCTAGAAGTGGAGGTATTAACATCTCTCAATCTGGAGCACTGTTTTTTTTAGTCAACAAATGTTAATTGGATGCCTAGGTTCAAATCATGTCTTTGCTGAAGATTAACTTTGTGAATTTGCCCAGGTCAATTAGTCTCTCTGAGGCATTGTTATTTCTTTCTGTATAAAATGAAGAAAATACTGGCATCATGTGAGGATGGCGATAATGCTGTGAGGATCTCAGAGGCTGTGCTGTTCAATATGGCAGCCCTATGTATTATAGTTACTGAGAAGTTGAAATGTGGCCGGTCCAAATTGAGATGTGTTGTAAGTGTGCAAACGCACACCAATTTCAAAGACTTAGTATCAAAAGAACATCTAAACTATTTTATTAATTTTTATATTGTTACATAGGGGAATGATGCTATTTTGGATATCTTGGCTTCAAATAAAACACATTATTAAAATTAATATTTTACTTTTAAAATACTTTTTAGAAATGTGGCCTGCATTGTACTTTTATTGGACAGCACTGTTCTAGGACATAATAAAGGCTCAATAAATATTTTTTAAGGGAAGTCAAGGTGGGTTGTTTCTCCATTGTGGAGTTGCCCGGTTTTATCTTATGGGGTGTTTGATTCTTAGGATACTGTAAGGCATTTGGGTGGGGTCCTCTGGCTTAGATGGTTTAGAAAAGGCTGGGGAAGAGATGATGCATAATATGTCATTGTTTGTTAGAGGAGTGAGCGGAGAGTTTAAAAATAGAGTCCCCCTCCTCCTTCCACCCCATGCTGATCCCTCCTGAGTTATTTCTGTTGGCTGCATTAGGAACTGACATTTGATTCATTCAGTGGGCCCTGCCTCGGTCCTTTAAAACAGAATGGACAGTTACTGAAGGGTCAAAGCCACTATGTCTGGTGGTAGCTTCCCCAGCCCGTGACAGGTTGAGGAGACTGAGGGAGTAAGAAGAACCAGCATGGCAAAATGCTTGGTCAAGATCCAGACTCGGAGGGGCCTCCGCTTGCAAATGGTGAACCACTGCAGCAGCGACGTGTTTGTCCGTCTGCTGAGACATGGCTCCAAGATCACAGCTAGAAACACTGGTAGGTGCCCTGCCCTGGGCTGCCATTCCATACCCGGAGAACGGCGAGGGCTTCCAGCTTCCTGCTTGCCAGTGGCGGCTGGGAGAGAGGCCAAGGGTGAAGCTAGTGTCAGAGGTTTGTGGTCAGGATGGTCAAGACAGAGGGAGGGAGGAAAGCAGAGACAGGCAGGAAGGGCAGCGAGCAAGCAAGTGCGAAGGGGAAATGGGAGGGCCTGAAGTGGGGATCCTGACTCTCTTGTTAAGTGAAAATGGTAGGAAGTGATAAAGCCTAATAAATTACACTCTGGGCAGCATCTAGGTTAGGAAGGAAGCAGTGGTGGTGTGTCCAATCCAGAGAGCTCAGGAATGTCAGATTATGGAGAAGGCAGATTTGATGATCAAAACATGTTCTCTGTCCTTTCATTGTTTCAAGGGTAAAATCTTCAAGTGTGCTTGCTTGGATGAGGCAGAACCCTGTATCTTCAAAGCAGAGGTTTACTGAAATGCAGTATCAGTTAAAGAATTGGGATGAAACTGATGTTCTGCCAATTTCCTTTTCACTGAAAATATCATTTTGTGTTTGTGTGTGTTATTTTGTGGTCCTTGGGGGAAATAGGAATTAAAAAATCAGAGCTTACAGCAGGAAAGAAGCTGCTGTTATATATGTATATGTGGTTCTCACCAATTGATTAAAATAAATCCTGGGAAATGTCTGGAATTGGCCATACCTCATGCACATGTGTGGAACTGACTGAAATGAATTGAAATTAATTGTATTTGTATAATGACATAGGTAATAGATGATGTGTTCTTGTTGTAAAAGTTTTTTAAAAATACAATTATATAGAATGTTTTCCTTGACCCTAGTACTCTCAGTAGGTAATCTACAAATATTGACATGTAAGATAATAGGATAGTTTATTTTACATGAATGGAATTGTTCTGTATTATTTCACAATTCATTTTTTTTTCACTTAGTATCATATGACTTGAAGGACTTTCCATGTCAATACATATTAATCTAAATCCTTTTTCAAAGTGGTTGAATAATATTATGTAGTGTAGAGTTACCATAATCACCAAATTATTGTTGGAAATTGGTTATTTCCTATTTATTGGCTATAAGACAGTGCTGCAATGAATGTTCATACCCAGGCGTTTCTCTATGATGGATTCTTAAAAGTATAATTGTTGGGTTGAAGGATATACAGTTCAAATTTTGATGGAAATTGGCAAATCATCCTCTTAAAGATGAACACTCACTAACAAGGTAATGAGACTGTCTACTCCTACACACAGTCACTAACCCTGATGTCATCAATTTCTTTTGCAAAAAAGTTGAAAGGAAAATGAGATTTTTTTTTGGTTTTAATTTACATGTACCTTTTTACTAGTGAGGATGAGCATCTTTTCAAATGATAATTGTCCATTAGCATTTCTCCTGGGAATTGCTTATTTGTTTACTTTGCACATTTCTGTTGTTTTTATCCTTTCCTTAGAGATTGTAGGATTCTTTTATAATCTGCATATTAATCCTTTGCCTTTTACAAATATTAACTTTTTTCCTCCTAATCTGTTCTTGGTTTTCAACATTTTTTAATGTGAACTTTGCAACACAAGCACTTTTTATATACACAACTTCTACATGTGCAAACTACTTAATTTTTGTGTACTCTTTCTTCTTTTAATGTAATTTTCCTAACTCCAAGATTATAAAAATGTTTCCTGAGTGTTTTTCTTCACAATTAATGCATTAACTTAAACTATGTGAAATTGCTTATACTCAACTGCTTTTGACCTACAAAAATGGCAATTTCATGTAGTTTGATGTAATGCTTTTTATTTAACATGTGAACGTCTTTGGAATTTTTAAGTAAGTATGACATGAAGTAGGAATATATGTTTTTCCTCCCTAATTGGTTAGTGTTTCTCTCAGTTTTTTATCATAAACTTGCATTATATTCAAAGGTATGCTTCTGAAGTGTATATTTTAGGATTCATGCTCAATTACTAACTTTATGGTATAGTTTTGGTGTCAGGTCTTCCCCCTCACTGATCTTTTTTAATCCAAAATTTCCTAATTATTCATGTGGAATTTCTCCATTTGTCATTTTTGAAAACACATTGAGGTTTGTTATTAGAGTTGCAGTGAATTTTCGTTTTAGAGGAGAGCTAAATCTTCAAAATATTGAGTTCTCCTTTTCAGAAACATCTTTATCTTTCTTCATTTTTTCATTTACTCGGCTATGTTTTAACCTTGTCCTCAGGCAAGTTTTGCATATTTCTTGTTATAGAGATTCCTGGATATTATGGGGCTATTCTAATTTGTGCACTTAGCTATTTGGAATGGGATTTTCCATTATCATATTTTTATATTGCCTTTGCTGGTATGTAGTAAACCACAGCCTTGCTATGTTGATAATGCATTTGCATACCTTACTGAATTGACTAATTCTCCTAGCTCCTTATTTGAATTTTTGCTTTTTTATAATAGTATCACCTGGAAATAGTAAGAGTTTTGTGCCTTCCTTTCCAATATTTATTTATTTATTTATTTGGCCTTTTTCATATTACGTTATTGAGGGCTACCAGAACAACACTGAAGGGTAGTGAGGGTTTTTTGGTCATGTTCCTTCCTGACTTTGGTGTGATGATTGATTGTGATGACAGAGATTCATGAGAGGGTACAACAGCTGCATCAGTTAGGATGCCATTAGCAACAAGTAATAGAGAACTCTAACAAACACTGGTTCAAATAATAAGGTGATTTATTATCCAAGACAACAAGTCCAGAGTCTGGAAGGATTCCAGAGCTGAGAACCCAGGTTCATTTCCTCTCCCTGCACCGCCCTTCTCAGTTGGCCAGAATTCCCCTCAGACCATTTGCTGTCAGTACCACAGGGCGGCTGCCAGAATCCCTGGGGTTTCTTTTAGATACAGACTCTTTCTCTTGACATTGTTGTACCTTTCCAGGATGCTCTTCTTAGAAGCAAGAAACCCTTCTCAGAAGTCTCCTCCCGTCCCCACCAGTGACTCTTTCCTTCATTTTCAGGGTTGGCTCACAAGCCCATTTCTAAACCAGACACCACCAAGAAACTGGAGTTACATGACTAGCTTAATCATTTGGGAGAGAAATGGATGATGAGGCGTCAGCTGTGGAAACTACCAGATAAGAAGCATCTATATCAGACTAATAATGGGGGATAGAGGAGTCTTCCCGGGGGGAGGTGAGGTTTTAAAGAATGGGTGGGAGCCATCTGGGTGCAGAAGGGCATTCCAGGAAGAGGCAACAGTGTGCAAAGGCCCGGAGGCATGTCGTTCGTACTATGATGCATTTGGGCACCTCAAAATAGAGAGACTAGGGGAAATGCGCCGGGTAGAGAAGTGTTTTGTGCTAAAGAGTTTAGCCTGAAAGGCATGAGAGACCTCTTAAGAAGAGGATTCATGACTAATGAGCATTTTGGAATGATTGTTCTGGCAACAATTCAAAAGGAGCCAGACTGAGGTCAGGGAAACTAGTTAGGCAGCCACTGCTGTCTGCAGTTGAGAAGTGGTAAGAATGGAGAAGTGGAAAGGCAGGGCAGTTTTGAAAGACAATATGGTGACAGAGTTTGTAGAAATCACTGACAGATTAGATGTGAATGGTGAGTGTGAAGATAACACCTTGTCCACCCCTCGGATAGCTGTGTGGGAGACTGGATAGAAATAAGTAGTAGAGGAGAGAAAGGCTTGGGTGGGAGACAAAGTGTGTTTGGTTTCAGATATTGAGGTAGATGTGCCTACACATGGCTGCGTGGTGAATCTGGAGCTTGTTGGAAGGTTTTGAGTTGGGATGGGTCAGAGATTCAGTAGCATGCGTTTCCTAAACTAAGTCGTGTTCTAAGTTCTCTGGTCAAATAAATTTGGGAAGTACTGAGTTAAATAAAGCAACATTGGTTTCTTCTCTTGGGGACCACTCACATTTTAATACTTTCATAGTAATGCTACTGAGTGCTTACCCTGTGCCAGACACTTCACATGTGTTAACTCATGATTGCTTCTCTGCACAATGTCCCCATGCAGTATGTCCTGGAATTTTCCCCCTTTTATTGATGAGGAAACTGGAACAGAGTGATAAGTAACATGTACAAAGTCACGTGACAGTTAGTACAAGGCCAGGATTCAACACAAAAATATAGCTGCAGAGTTTGTACGTTTTTTTTTTTAATTTCAGCATTATTGAGGTATAATTGACAAATACAATTGTAAGATATTTAAAGCGTACATCGTGTGAGTTAATACACATTGTGAAAGGATTTGCCCCAATTAATTAACACATCCATCACCTCACATATTTATCTTTTTTTGGTGAGGACATTTAAGCTCTACTGTCTTAGCAAATTTCAGTTATACAATACAGTGTTACCAACTATATCACCATGTCTTACATTAGGTCCTCAGACTTCACTCATTTTACAGCTAAAAGTTTATAGTTTGTACCCTTTTACAAGTTTCCCTATGTTCCCCACTCCTTATGGCCTGGCAACTACTTTCCTACTTTATGTTTCTATGAGTTTGACTTTTTTTCTTCTTTTAAAGATTCTATATGTAAGTGATATCATGTAGTATTTGTCTTTCTCTGTCTGGCTTATTCCACTTAGCATAGTGGCCTCAAGGTCCCTCCCTACACGTTGTCACAAATGGCAGGATGTCCTCCTTTCTCATGGCTGAATATTATTCCATTATATGTTGTTATATGTCATATATAACAGTGTTCATTTTTCTCCACAGGCTCACCAACATTTGTTACCTTGTCTTTTTTGATGATAGCCATACGTTTTTGATGAGAGCTTATACTCTTAACCTTGATGGTAAATGTACAAAAGGGTGATAGTGTGCACAGTTTCCCAAATTAACATGACCATAGAACACTTTTCAAGGAACAACTGTCAGCACCTTAGGGGACACGAGTGACTTGCAGAGCCACGTTGAGCAATGCTGCAGGAGCATATTGGAGCCATATGGTTGACTCCAAGGGAGAGAGGGTACAGAGTGACTAGAGCAGAGAGCTGAGGCCGCCACAAATAGCGGCGAGGCGACTGTGGAGAGGACAGAGGCAGCTTAGAATCACTGGAAGAAAACCTAGAGAGTATGGAGTCTCAGAGGTCGAGTAGCTAGCAGGTGGACAGCAAAAAGCACACACTGTCTTTAGCATCGGAGATCTTGGTAAGAGCTATTTCAGGGGACTATAAGGGACATCTGCCTACTGCCATGTAAGGTCAGATTGACTGAATCATCCTCTTAAAGTCTAATTATTGAAGTTGCCCAAAATGATGGTAAGACTAAGGGTGTCAAAATGTTCAGCCACTCCTGAAGGCATGAACAGAAGGTTGGTAAGTGATGACCACAAAGAGAAGAGACTGGAATGTATGGATGGGAAGCACTTTAGGATTTGCTCTCTGTGTGTGTGTGTGTGTGTGTGTGTGTGTGTGTGTGTGTGTGTGTGTGTCTGCCTGTCTAAGTTTCCATTTGTCTATACTTTCCTGAGTCACCGGGATGACTCTTCATAGGTTTTAAATAGAATAAACGGGCAGTCTCCCAAAAATATTCAGAGACATCAGGTGCATTTCTAGTATGAGACATTTTGCAATAGACATGACTGAAAGTGAAATCTGGATAAGTAAATGTCATTCTTAGGGTCTTTTCTTTAAACCCATGGGATGTGAGCTTCACTTGAAGGATAAAACTTTATTTCTAACAAAAGGAAGATAAATGAGCCACGTGGGAGGTTAATGGCATGCTGCCTTACTACCTTTTGGAAACTTATATGCTGCTTAATGTGGGTAGAAATATTTTAGGGAGGAATAGCACATGCAAAATATAGTAAATTCTAACCTAAGCTGTTAATCCCCAAAACAACAAGTGTTTTTGTTGTTGTTGGGTTTGTGGTTGTTGTTTGCTTCTATTCTGGCTATGATAAATCACAGCAGATCTGACATATAATTAGGTGACCATAAAATTTGTTAGGCAAATCTTTTGAGAGTGAAAGGGGCACTTTAATAATGCTGCTAGGACAACAGGCATATAGTGGGATCATCTGTCCCCATTTTCTCGGAAATGGGGACAGATGATCACCCTGCATATAATGACACTGTGGTTTCAGCAAGTGAAATTGGGCCAGTAACAGAGAAGACTCTTCTTGGTTAGTTAAGAAGTGAGGCTCTCAGGCCTCTCAGCCCCTTTCCTTCAGGCTACAGGGTGGTCTGGAACAAGGTTTGGAGTCAGACAAGCTTGGGTACAAACCCCTGCTCTGTTACTTCCTGGCTTCATGACCTTGTACAAGTTAATGTCTCTGAGCCTCAGTTTCTTCATCTCCTCTTATGACTATCACAGGATCGTGTGCTTAAAATGTCCAGCCCTATAAAAATTCATTGAAAATCTTAGCACCCTTCTTTTTTCCCCCTCTCCCAGTTTCTCAGATGAAGGAAAACTAGCTCTGCTTATTATTGGGTTGTCGGAAAAGTCATGATGCATTTTTGCCAAGAAAAACATAGAAAAAATACATCATGACTTTTCCGACAACCCAATATATGCAGGTGATTGGTGCTTTTAGAGAAAGTATTTGTAGACTTTTAAGTGGGACAGTGTATTAAGATGTAACTACAAAACACTGGAACTGGAGGGGTTGGGACCATTTGTAAAAAGTCCAAGACTCCTAGAACTGAAGTGATATGTCTGAGTTCACACGGAGAGTTCTGGCTCAGCTGGGAATTGGATCCAGGTCCCTGAAATTCTAGGCCACTGCTCTTTCACTCCATCATATTTCCTAGAAGTGGAGTGATGACCTGTTCCCTTCCCCTCTCCCACTCTTCCTTTCCACTTTTCTTCCTTACTCTCAATTCAAGAGTACAGTATACTTCCCAGAGCCAGTATGGCTAAGCTTACCAACACAAGCAGATCAATCAAGAGTTCAGCCCAGCTCAAGAAGGATGGTTCTGAACAAACATGTGACTTCTGTAGAGACCTGACAATTTGGTGTGTACTTGGGCAGTGGCTGTCAACCCTTTCCGATCCATTGTCCCACTTTCATAACAAAGATCTTATAAGGTTCTCTCCACTGTCATGAGATGAAACTTAGAGAAAATACAATCTACATACACATAACTTTAAAAGTCAAAATAATGCTCTAATTGTGATCTCCAAAAGATCCTCTCTGGTTTCTAAAACACCCTCCTTCCTCCTGGGTGGTGGTACCCCTTTCTCTGTACTCCTGCTCTGCAGATTTAATGCACATTCTATATTTGGGTATCAGCAGAGGGTGACTTGGGGAGCCTAAGAGGGAACCAGAATGGTGGTTCCCAATAGTGTGCCATTTGCCAAAACCTCTAGCATGGAGAAAGGGCTGATCCTCACAGGGCAGGCACTGTGTGGCTATGATGGAGGAGCTAGGAGCAAAGCTGAGGGAGTGTCTCCTGCAAAATGAGCCAGTTTGGTTTCAGCCAAATGACAGAAACGGCAATGGTAGATTCCAAATAGGAAAGGCATTGCCAAGTGGGTTTAAAGTTACCCCAAGTAACCCAAATTCCTAAGTCTCTGCTAAGGAGGTTAGCATGAATACATGCAAATGACAAGTGATCCATTATCTTTTGATACTGCCATATTGTCCCTAAAGTGCTTTGTCACCTTTTTCTTTTCTACATACTTTTGAGCCTTTCCACAAACTCTGGAAATCATCAGGGGTTACTATTACCTTCATTTTGGCAGGCTTGTTCTGGCGATACCCAATATTGCATTGCTTCATTCATAAGGATCACTGGCACACAGGCGAACTAGATAAGGGCCATTGGCCGGTCTCTTTAGCTGTTTTGTACACACACAAGCTGCTGGTAATCTCAGCTGTAGCATTTGGATTTTGTCACTAGTAAGTGCAGAGTTAATAGAGGGGCAGATTTCTGAATGCAAATGTGAGCAATGCTTATTCCATTGTTACCTGCCACTAATTTTGCAGTGTACTAAAATAGGTGTCTATATTTGGCCTTCAGCAATTAGATGAAGAACAACTTTATCAATAACAGCGTCTGTCTGTAGCCTGCCGAGGAGGTTGTGTGTGTCGCATGGTGTGTCTTTGGGGAGTATCACCACACTGGGATCACGTGAATGGTGTTGACTGGGATGGGCAGCGCACAACCTGCCTGACTGTACGTGGCGGGCGCACTGCCTGTCCATCATCAGGGGGCTTTTCCATCAGCATCCTCCCATTCTCACTATCTTGCTTCACAAAGCACTTCTTCAAATTGAATGATGACAATAATGGTCTAAAACCAGTTATATTACTATACTAAAATTTAATTATAACAGTTAACATTTATTGAGCATTTCCTATGTGTCAGGAAGTTTACAGCTATTATCTAATTTTCATTGGGCTGTATAATGATATAAATTTGAAAGCTATTTCCTAAATCATTGTCATTTCATTCTTAAAAAACAAAAAAAAAGCTTGCAGCCTTTGAGATTTGTGAATATAAGAAGGAGGCTTCTCATACATGAATGAAGTAAAATACATTTAATGAAGCAGTGTAGATACTCTTACTAATATAGTATTCCTGGTCTCCTTGGATAGTCTTGTTAGAATTTGCCAGAAAAGGTGTGGAGGAAACTTTAAGCATCTATCATATAAAGAAAATTAAGAGAATATGGATAACCAATTCCTTGTACTCTGTAATAGTGGACTCGTTTTATATGGATTGGATAAAATGATATTGCTTGATAATAGATCAAATGTAACTTAATGTTCTTTGGTACATTAGTAATAGCTCATTTCCATAGTTTTGCTGTAGACAGCACTCAGGCACCCATAGTTTCACTGAACCCTCACCGCAGCCTTATGAGGTAGGCATTATTCTTGTGTTGTAGTTAAGCAAACTGAGCTCCAAGAATAGTAAGTAACTTGAACTAAAAGTTCCTTAATAACTAAAGTGTCTTCATATGAGTAGAGAGCTGGGATTTAACCCGGGGGTTGTGCAGCCTGTGTCTGGCCTCCTTTCCACGCTACTCCAGCTGCTTTACACGTTGAGCATTGGGATGAGGGGAAAGTGACGTGCAACTCCAGCACAACTAACACTAGTGGTTAGAAAAACGATGAAAGGAAAAGAAAGGATTTCTTTCCTTGCCTTCCTCTTCCTTTTCAGAGAAGTGATTACTTCTATTATTGAGATCAACGTACCGAAACCCTTGAGTGACTTGAAACATCAGGAACCTAGCTGATCTTATTACAGCAGCGTTTAGAGACTAGCAGCCTGTATGCCTACAAAGACCCACAGGCACATTTTGTATGGATTGCACAGATGTTCCTAAAAGTTTGAATTTGAAAGCTTTCAGATGGAGCTCAACATGGTTCATTTCCCCAGTCCCCATCAGTCCCTATTGTTCCATCCTGGCCACGCTCACTCTCTTTAGGCGCCTGCCTGGCCTACGGAGACACTGGCATTTCTGACCCAGAATTAGTTACTGTGGTTATGTCTTCCCTAAAAGCTACTATCTCTGGTGTTTGCTAGTGCTGCACTTTCCCTCCTTATATCCTGGAATTAGAAGAAAAATGAGGGAAAG
This sequence comes from Hipposideros armiger, assembly GCF_001890085.2. NCBI lineage: Eukaryota > Metazoa > Chordata > Mammalia > Chiroptera > Hipposideridae > Hipposideros > Hipposideros armiger. The sequence goes on along the minus strand of NW_017732127.1, from coordinate 457,256 downwards.
GGAATAAGGAGTGCTGGGGATAGGGGATGAAATGTTACACGATATGGCTAGGAAGGCCTCACTGAGAAGGTGACATTTGTTTAAAGACCTGCAAAGAGGGAGTGAGCTCCAAGCAGAGGGAACAGCAAGTGCAAAGGCCTTTAGTAGGGGCATGACTGGGATGTTTCAGGAACAGCAGGGCATCTGTGGGGCTGGAGTGGAGTGAACCAGTGAGTCACAAGCTCAGAGTCAGAGAGCTGAGGAGGGGAGGTGAGGGCACACTGAGTAGCGCCCTAGGCATCCCTGCAAGGACTCGGGTTGAACTCTTGAGTAAGATGAAAGGCCATTAGAGAATGTTGAGCAGATAAGTGGCATGATCTGCCTTATGTTTCAAAGGATCACTGTAGCTGCTGAACTGACAGAAGCCCTTACACAGGCAAGAGCTGAAGCAGGGAGAGCGGATGCGATGCTGTTGCAATAATCTCAGTGAATCAGGATGGCGGTTTGGACCCGGGTGCTAGCAGAGTACGTGGTAAGAAGGAGTCTGATTCTGGAGATGTTTGGAAGGTAGAGACAGAGAAGGTGCTGACAGGTCCAGTGTGGGTGTGAAGAGAGGCAAGTCAAGGTTTTTGGTCTGAGCAACTGGAAGAATGGAGTTGCCATCAACAAAATACCACGATCTGGAAACTGGAGATTTCCTATGCCCTGTTTTTATAGGAGAGGCACATGAAAGGCAGAGACAAAGGGAGAAAGGGTTGAATATCAGGAAAAGGAGACTTAAGGCTGCAAGGCCGGATCCATGAGAAAATACTGTTAGAAAAAAAAGCATGGACGATGTGTGTGACCACAGGAGCAAAGAAAATAGCCAAAGGGGATGGGAGTTCTTTTTAGAGCAGCACTACCAGTCAGATACAATGTTACTGTCACTGCTTTCTGAAAGAGGAGAGTACAATGACCCTCCTTCTGGGGATATGGAAGACCAGCTATGTAGAGCATTCCAACAAGTCCTAACTTTTGTCATCTTTCCCTATTATGCGAATATTTTCTTCCTTTAAGTTTCATGGAGTATTATAGGGTAGTACAAAGTTGATGGCTTGCACTTATTTTTTATTGTTATTGAGGTGAAGTTCACATAACGTAAAATTAACTATTTTAAAGTGAAAACTTCAGTGGCATTCTGTACGTTCACAATGTTTTGCAACTAGTACCTCTATCTAGTTTCAAAACGTTTCATTGACCCCCCAAGAGGAAACCTGCACCCACTCAGCAGTCCCTCCCCATTCCTCTCTTCTCTCAGCCCCTTGCGACTATCAGTCGGCTGTCTCGATGGATTTACCTAGTCTGGTTATTTCATGCAAATGGAATCATGTCATATGACCTTTTGTGTCTGGCTTCTTTCACTTAGCATATATATTTGAGATCCATCCATGCTGTACATATATCAGTGCTTCATTGCTTTTTACGGCTGAATAATATTCCAGGGTATGGATATACCATATTTTATCTATTCATGTGTTGGTGGACATTTGGGTTGTTTCCACCTTTTGACTATTGAAGTAGTGCTGCACTGAGCTTTGCATACAATTATTTGCTTGATTCTCTGTTTTCAGTTCTTTGGAGTACATACCTGGGAGTGGAATTTCTGTATCATATGGTAATTCTATGTTTGGTTTTTTGAGGAACTGCCAAACTGTTTTCCACAGTAGCTGAACTATTTTAAATCCCCATCAGCAATTTCTCCACATCCTTACCAACACTTGTTAATTTCAGTAATTTTAAAACTATTTCAATAATTTTCTTTAAAAAATTATTGCCATCCTAGTGGGTATGCAGTGCCATCTTATTGTGGTTTTGATGTGCATGTCCCTAATGACTAATGATGCTGAGCATCTTTTCATGTGCTTGTTCGCCCTTTGTTCGCTTGCATGGTTTATGGTGTGTTTCATCTCGGCTGCCAAGTGCTATCATACCAGAGCTATTAGAAAATATCTATTGATTTTTGAAAGAGAAAGTCAGTAATTCACTCCTGCACATCTTTTTCCCCCAGTTTTACTGAGATGTAATTGACATACATCACTATAAGTTTAAGGTATACAGCATAATGGTTTCACATATACTGTGAAATGATTACCGCTATACTTTTAGTTAGCATCCATTATCTCATTTAGATACAATAAAAAGAAACAGAAAAAAAATTTTTTTTAAATGTTCTTTTGGTGAGAACTCTTAGGATTTACTCAACTTTCATATATTATCATTCAGCAGTGTTAACTATAGTCATGTTGTACATCATAGTCCTAATACTGTTGATCATATAACTGAAAGTCTGTAGCTTTTAACCCCTTTCCTCTAATGCCCTCTCACCACACCCCACACCTTTATAACAACAAATCAGATTTCTTTTTCTATGAATTTGGTGGGAGTTTTTTTTTTGTTTGTTTGTTTGTTTGTTTTTAAATTAGAATCCACATATAAATGAGATCATATAGTATGTTTTTCTCTGACTTATTTCACTTAGCATAATGCCTTCAGGGTCCATCCATGTTGTCGCAAATGGCAGGAGTTTTCTCATTTTCTATGGCTAAATAGTATTCTAGTGTGTTTGTATACATCCCACAATTTCTTTATTCATTCATCTGTCAATGACCTCTTAGGTTGTTTCCATATCTTGGCTATTGCAAATAATGGATGTCCCCCCTTGACTGTATTTTCCCACCAGAGGAACCATAGGCTCAGGGGAGACCTATCTGTGTGGCGCTACGCCGGCCTGGCCTGGGGGTGGGGCGAAACAGTCAGCACGCAGCAGGTCACCTTACCTTTCCAGTGCAGGCTGTCCTGGTTTGTGTGGTGCAGGGGGGTGCTTCAGCCTCCCTCCTGTGTTCTAGGATTCTCTCAGCGGTGTCTCGTCCTTGAATTGTCTAGTTGTTGTTCTTGTGAGGGGGAGCAAAGTCAGGAATGCCTTATGTCGCCATCTTGGTGGTGATGTCACTTGCTGTACACTTGAAGAAAATGAAATCCTGAAATGTAGTCATTAAAGGCTGGTTTATAATTACCTAATGCACATGGTCACCAGGTTGGTATTATATTATAGAACCACCTTGGGGAACACTTCTGTGATCCTTACTTTATTTCCCACTAAGTACCCAAGAATCAAAATGAGGAGAGCTTGCTTGAGGCCTGACAGTAGATAAGTGGATTTCACGTCTAAAAAATGAGGGACTGAGACACGCTCCTCCTCCAATAAACTTTAGGAAATAATACTCATTCCTTTTGACCAAGCAGTTTTCCTCTTGGACATCTATCTATGGCAGATGAACTGAAAAACAAGAGGAGGAAAAAAGGCTTTATATGCAAAGATGTCTCTTACAGCATTTTCTTTTTTTTACAACTGCAAAGCAATCTAAATGTTTGCCAATAGGCAACTAATATTGTATTAACTAAGTAGAAAATTTGGCAACTATTATAAATACAAATGGGAGTTTATTTCAACATAGAAAATGTCAAGTTAAAATGTTAAATAAAAGGAGCAAGATGCAAGTTTGTACATGTTTGTAGTTACAGAAAACTAGAAACCACACAATTTTGCCTAGAATGAATACTAGGAAACAATACATAAGAAAGTGATTATCACTGGATACTAGATTCTATAATTTTACTATAGTACTTTGACCATGTTGACTTCTAAAACACAGCTTCAAAATTATAATAGTGACTTACTGTCATTTTATTCTTGCAAATGTCCAAAACTGATGCTTTGTAGATCAAAATTGCACACGTAAATGTTGTAAATATTGCCAACCATTTGTGGTGTGTTGGTTATTTTGGGTTTAGCATGTTGACCTTAGAACTTATGGTTCAGGGTCTGTTACTGAAATGACTTTGTTAAAAGTCAGGATTCCACAGAACAATTCTACATGTCCCTTGAATTCCATTTTTTTTTCTGGTTTGTTTCCATTTACAGATATTTATGGAACTAGGAAACCTGAAATTTAAAATTAAAGAAAACAATGTCTCTTTACAGGTATTCCATTGCCCAAAGAAGATGACATTTCTGCCCCCTTGATCTCCAGCTCACCGGTAAAGGAAGCCCGGGAGTATGAAGACCCCCCAAGCGAAGAGGAAGATAAAATAAAAGAAGAGCCTCTGACTATCTCTGAACTTGCATACAACCCAAGTGCCAGTCTGCTCCCCACCCCCATTGATGATGATGAGATTGACATGCTCTTTGATTGTCCATCTAGGCTTGAATTGGAAAGAGAAGACACAGATTCATTTGAGGAACTGGAAGCAGATGAAAATGCCTTTTTGATGGCTGAAGCAGAGGAGCTGAAGGAGGCTCACCGAGCTTGGTCCTGGAGCTATGACATTCTGAGAGGCCATATTCGGGTGAACCCGCTGGTCAAGAGTTTTTCCCGGCTCCTTGTGGTGGGCCTGGGGCTGCTGCTCTTTGTATTCCCCCTGCTCCTCCTCCTTTTGGAGTCAGGTATTGATCTCTCCTTCTTATGTGAAATCCGCCAGACGCCCGAGTTTGAGCAGTTTCACTATGAATATTACTGTCCTCTCAAGGAGTGGGTGGCTGGCAAAGTAAATCTCATTCTCTACATGCTGGGTTGCTCATAAAGTTCCTATCTCATATGACTAAGGGCTATATTCAATACTAGTGATTTGTTTTTTTCAGCAAATGCCTGGTTCTGAATAGTCATGGGGCTGTCAACAGCGTTCCTTACTCAAAACTGATTATTCAAGCCTTTAAGTTAGCTTTCCATAATTCACTGCACTTAAGTAAGTTTAAATCAAATATAGTAATTTTAGTTATAGGTTAGGAAGATGGCCCTTAAGTAACTAAAAAATATGTTTATTGTTTATTATTATATCACAGACATACTCTTAATTATATCATAACACATAACACATTGAGCTGAATTAGATTGACCCTTTTTTAATAGTTAGCATCATTACAAGCTATAATGTTCAGAATCAGAATTTTAGTAAAAATCCAAGAGAAAGTTTTTGAATATAATCCTTAGTGGAAACAATGTCCTCTAACCAATGCCTATACAACTAAATTTATGCTGGGTTTGTTTTTTTTTTAAATATTTTTATGTGTTCAGAATATTTTGGTAAATTTTTAGCAAAAAAAAAAAAAGCCTCCTGGAGATATTTAAGTGTACAGATTGTAAGACTAATGCACAAAGGGTATGTCAGGAATTTTTTAATGTTTTGGTACTGGTTTGTTTTTAAAAAATATTTTTGGTTGAACAATCCATAATTTGTTGTTACCTGCATATGAGATAGAAAATAGGTAGAAAGACACTGTAGTAAGTAAGCTTCTAAAACAGATGATGGAACTGGAGGATGTAGAAACTGAACATCAAATGGACACAGGGTGGTCCATTTTTCAAAGTATTTGGACAAGATGACTTGTTCCTTTCATTTGCATTCTGTCCACATATTTTGGCTGGGGAAGCAGAACATTTTTAAAAGAAAGCAAAACTTTAAAGGAAAAAAGTTAAAAGCTATGCTAGTTAATTGCATGTTATTATACAGTAATCCAAGAGTGGAAGCAGACAGGAACTGGACAAAAGGGAAGTAGCAAAAGAAAGTGTTTTGGTGAGGCTGGTAGGCAGGTGGTGGGAGGCAAATGATCTATTTTATGGAAGTGATGGTGATGCAAGGTATTGGATAATGTAAAGAACAGCGCACCTGCTGTCCAAGTTGACATGAATATGTTTAACTGGATCTAAAAAAGAGTGGAGAAGCTTGAAGGCACAATTTTGGTCCCTCATGCCATTTACTGTGATTCTGTGAAGAAATCTCAAAAGAAGTGTGTGTATGAGAGAGTAGGAAAGAAAGAAAAAAAAATGAAAAGAATGGATTTTGGCTTTTTGATAAATGCCAGTGATCTTTTGTGGTGGTCATTATACTCCTTTCCTGGTTTTCTTAAGGTCTTAACTTATTCATAATTGGGGCTCCCATTAAGAAAGTGGAGGGGACTCTTTAGGTAAACCATTTCTGCTTGGGTGAATTAGTGAAAGGACTCAGTAGAGGGAACAGATGTTCTAGTACTTTCCTTCATACCATTAAGTCCATGACAGAAAGGTAAGAGTATGGAGCTTTGGCATGGAGCATTGGGATTTCTGAATGGATTGAAAATGTTACATTGCTTTCATTTACAAAGAGACTGGGCTGCCTGTAATCTCTCCCTACCTCTAAGAGACACTCTAGCTCTACCATTAGCATAATTTCCAAGTTGGCCATTCCAGTCCTACTGATTCGTGGAGCTCTGAGTGCTTTATTAGATATTTAATTTTGAAAATAAGTTTTAAAAGTCAGCTCATGAAGCCTTCAGTTGAGCAAACTATAATATACATTTGCTCTTAAGTTTGTAGGATGTCGTTTCTCATGTGCTTTCAGTGATTTATTTTGCTCTTTAATAAAGACTGTTTAATGCCTGAAATTTGATAACAATATACAAATATATTTCCATAGTTTATTTGGGAAGTTGGCAAATGGCCAGCTTTAAAACTGAAGTTCTTTCCCCCACTTTTATCATATGACTTCGATGTCATCCTAAGGGCCCTCCAGTATAGTCTGCAATAAATAAGTCCCCCTGCTAATTACGCTTCATGTACTTTTCTTTGAAGTTCTAACCATGACAAATCACCTAGCCCTCATCCTTTCTAAATGTTAAATATCTTTTAAATTATGGAAGTAATATATTGCCCATCATAAAACATTTGAAAAATACTGACAGGAGAAATATCACACATAGCCCAACCATGTATATTTATATTAAGGAATAACAAACATATTATTTATAACATTTCCAGCTAACATCTCTTTTCTCTTAGGTAAAAACTTCATTGTTGAATAGAAATGTTTTTAAGTGAAGGTGTTGACAGGATTGGGTCTGCTGAATTTAAACAATAGCCACCAAAAGTAAAATTGGGATCGCAAAATGGCATTTCATTGGGATAGCATCAGTGTTTTTAGAAATACCACTCAAGTTTGGTAGAAGACAGTCACCAGTTGCCTGAGTCAAATGAGGAAAAGACTGCTTCCAAGATGGAGAGTATATAATATAGTGAGCTAGAGTTCAAAGCAAGTGTGTGAGTATATGTATATTCCATATTATTGGTATATATGTGTTTATATATGAATCTGTATATATGTGTGTATTTGTGTATACACAACTGATATGCTCTTCATGCACAGTTGTGTTTACTTTTCCCCAGTCAGGAATTTGTGACATGTTATTATTCCTTTTGCCTCTCAGATATCGTGGTGGATAAAACCCACAGTCTCAAAGGTTTCAATTTTCCATGAAAACCACTGTGGGTACATTTGTGGTTATATATACACACATATATGGCAAATACATATACACACACAATCTTGTCTTTAGTGCTAATGCAAGTTGGATCGTGAAAAAAATGTAGGTAAAGTATTGTGTTTCTGTCTGTGCTTGGAACATATTGTAAAATGTTATGTATTTGGAATATATTTTGTGGCTTGTCTAATATTTAAAAATTCACTCTGGGAAGAGCTCAAAATGAATTGATTCCATTGAAATACTAGAGATAGGGGGGCCATGTTACCTATGATTGGAGCCTTATCTTTGTATAGTGAAATCTGCATTTCTATGTCAACATTCAGATTGTTTTATATGTTAATATGGTGGCAGGAATCCCTAATAAAGTACTCTGGGGAAAAATGTTTCTGCAATCATTTAGTTTTATTCAAAGCAAAGTTGTATAAATATCCTGTTGGAAACTACACAAAGGTGCCATCTAGGACCATGAAATGAGGTCACCCTTGAATGGTGATAGTATGAAAAAAAGGATCACAGGGAATGGATGGGAGTAATCTTTTGCAGAAATCACCCAGTCAAGAGCAGGAGTATTGAGTGTACTGGAAACAGACCTAACCATAAGAGACAGCTATAATCTATTATTATGGCACTAAGATAATTAGAGAAATAGAAAAGCGTAGAAAAATCGAAGAGGGGTGTTCTGCGTGACAGGTTGGGGGAAGGGTTTCAGAGTGCCAGAAAATTAGTATGTTATCACTTCTGGCCAGAAAAGGGTGCCTTCCTGTGCTAGAAAGAGCTACATCAGCCTCAACTCTGCAACACCTGCCATTAAATTTCTCCTGCCTGTTCATGGGCCCTGGAAGAACCTGATTATTCTACTCTGATCTTCCCCTCCATACAGCATGGCCCTCTGCTTTGCCACAAAGCTAACAACTCTATATCTGTCAGTTAAATCAGAGGTTGTTACTCTTTTTTTATTATTATTATTTTATTATTAGTTTCAGGTGTACAAAACAATGCACTAGTTATCCTTTTCACCCCTCACAAAGTGACAACACCCCTCCCTCCACGCCCTGTCTCCCCCTCCCCGATATCATACTTATCTATTACAATTCCATTGACTCCATTCCCACACTCTACTCCACATCCCGTGACTATATGTATATATAATTATAGTTGACATACAATATTATTCAACATCAGCTTCAGATATACAGTGCAGTGGTCCGGCCTCTAAACTGTCTATGAAGTGGACTCCCCAACAAGACATGAGTCCATCTGGCCCCCTAAAAAATATTTACAACATTATTGATTATATTCCCCAGACTGTCTTTTCTATCCCTGAGGCCATATTGTAGTTACCAATTTGTATTGTCTCATCTCTTCCCCTTCTCCTTCATCCCCACCCCCTCCCAACTAGCAACCCTGTTTTTCCTCTGTGTCTCTGAGACTATTTCTGTTTACATTTCTCATTTATTCAGTGATTTAGGTTCCACAAATAAGTGAGATCATATGGTATTTGTCTTTGACTGACTTATTTCACTTAGCATAATGTTCTCTAGATCCATCAGAGGATGCTACTCTTAATGAAGCAAAAGGCTCTCTTTACTACAGGAACACCATACATATCCAGTTGAATTACACTCCAGTTAGGGTGGCCACTTAAGTCTGTCAAGTTTTATTTTTCAGTTTTATCAAGATATAATTGACATAATATTATATTAGTTTTAGGTGTACAAATAATAATTTGATTTGTGTATATATTCCAAAATGATTACTACAGTAAATTTGGCAAAATCCCATCACCTCACATAGTTACAAAAATTTTTTCTTGTGATTAGAACTTTAAAGGTCTAATCTTAGCAACTTTCAGATATGCATCAGTGTTAACTATAGGCACCATGCTGTACATTAGCTCTCCAGAACTTATTTATCCTATAATTATGAGTTTGTACCTTTTGACCACCTTCATCCATTTCACCTACTGAGGGTATAGGGGGTGGGGGAACTTTGTCAAGTTCTTACTCAGCAGTCCTTACAGCTCCAGGCTCTAGAGTACAGGCAAGAACAGGAATCCAGTAGTTAGCACTGAAGCGTGAGGTGACAGGGGCATATAGTCCGTCCCTACCTGGCGGCTCGAGCCAGCACCTTTGTTTGGGTTAGGATATGCAGGCTGGAAGGCTCCACAGAATGGCCCTTGGCCACTTATTTGTTGTGCAGTGCAGGCTCCCGCCCCAGTCTTGCCTCTTGGTACAAACCCTTTTCCTTATTCCTCCATTCCTCGTTCCGCCAAATAGGGGAACGACCTCCTAACCACACTCCCAGCTTGGAAGGAAAGTAGTAGGGAGAAATTTCCACTTCTGGGGTGACCTCGGGATGGTTGTGGTCGATGAATTTGAGACTCTTTGGGCCATCTTTCTCTACTGGGTGAAGATAATGTGCTAAAAGTCCCTGCTTACTTGTCCTCCTGCTTCTCTCTCTCTCTTTCTCTTGGACCTGCTTTTGGGCTTCCAGTCTCCATGCAGTAAACAGACCCAGCAGGACCTGCCCATGGTGGGCTCAGCCAGGACTCGGCTCTCCACATTCCAGCCTCGGTCTGTGATGGGGTGGGTAAGTCTAGTGAGCCCAGCCCAGTGGGCTCAGCTGTCGTCACTTCAAAGAGGAAGAAAGATGCCTCACTTGGGCCTCAGATCCCAGCTGTGTTCTACAATCCATTAATAAAACTGATTTTAATCCTCTTCTGGCCATTGTGTCTATTGTCTATTTAGAACTGGGGTGGTGGTGGGGGGGGGGCAAGATTCATACTAAGTACGCTCAAGAATATTTAGGATGTCTGCAACCTCCAGTGTTGCAAGGAAGAAGTGGAGAAGGCTGCTCCTGGCTGAACCTCAGGCATCAGGGGATGTCTGCCACTGACATCAGCCCTGACAGGCCTTGCAAATAGGTGAGGGAATTTAGGACTTAATATTAGTAAAGAACAGAGGATTGATTGGGACCATATCACCTTATTGTTTACCTGTAGCTGATGCTTACCCCAAATATCTCTCTGGAAAAAGAAGGCCACTTTCCTTGTTGTAAAGGAAAACTCTTAGTAAGGCAAAGGATATGTTTTGTGTGAATACCAAGTATTGAAACATGTCTTGCAAATTACAGCAGCTCCTCCAGCTAACACGGATTACCTTGAATCTCTTCATCTACAAGAATTATGATTTTGATAATTACAAGGATTTTGAGTTTTCCAAGGAGACTATCCTTCAAGGGAAACAACACACTAACAAACCAACATTAGTTTCTACTCTGCTTGGCAGTTACATTCTTCCTAAATTAAAAACTCAGCATTCTGGTTTAAGCATCAGTGTCCTGTTATTCCCTGGGTGTGAATCAGCTTTCTTCCATCCTGGATTAGCCTGAGTGTCCTGACAACCCTGAGCTGCTGGTTCTGTAAAATTGCAAACCAGAACCTGAACAGTGGCCATATAAAACTGATTTGTAAGAAAAGTTAAATATTTTTAGAAAAATTGTTCTACAAGCATCATGAGTTCTAGATGTACTAAAAATTATAATTTAAAATAATTTATCAGAAATTTATCCTAATGTTGTTACAGCCTATAAAATATTCTGTGGCACCAGTAACAGCTGCAACATAAAGATCCTTCTCAAAATTAAAAATTATCAAAAATTATTTGTGATATTGCATTTATGAAAAATAAATGATATTACTTTCAATTATATCAATCTAAAATGAAGCTGCTAAAATAGGTTTTGATGGCCTAATGAATTTGCAGAAAAGTGAACCCTAAAAAAATCTTATGACCAATCAAGATACTTATATATTGATATAATAATGTATCATTGATTGTATTATACAAAATTATGACACCAAAATATTTTTTGCAATTTGTAATGTTGCAAGTTGTAATATAAATATTGTTACTCATGTATTGCTGTTACCCTTTCATGTTTTATAAGTAATAAAATATTTTTAAAAGAAAACCTTTATATTTTAGTACGTTAACTGCAATTTTCCTTTGTATTTTGAACAAGGAGCTCCATGTTTTCATTTTGCACTACATCTTGCAAATTATGTCACTGACCCTGACTGGTTTAAAAGAATGGAAGATGGGAGTATTGGAGGTGAATCCTTTGATGATCAGAACTGAAGGTTGAAGTGTGAAATCCAAATGCATATGGCTATTTTTTCTTTGAAGAATTTGAAACCATCCAAATAATGATGAAGAGTCTATCTTACAGAAAAGATTTCTTCTTTGTGTATAAAGATAAGAAGTGAGGCAACTATCTTTTTGCTAATATTTTTATTTTCTCAAATTTCATTGATTATTAGATTGGGTTAAATGAAGTACTTACAAGTGAAAGAATGGATAAAATTAACATTCTGTATCTAGGATTTGATAAAGCTTTTTGGTATAATTCTGTGTAACTGAGAAACTGAATTATCTTTTTTTTTTTTTTTTTTTTTTTTTTAGCTGAGCCATCCTGCCACCTGTTGGCAGCTCAGCGGCTGCTCAGCTCGGGCTGACTTGAACCGCTGTTGCTCAGAGCTCAAACTCTTGAGCGAGCTCTTAACCAACTGAGCCACTCAGCCGGCCCTAGAAACTGAATTATCTTAATGATGGTGTGACAAATATTTTTGCAGGTCAGGTCATTACCAATTCTTTGCTTCAATAAAATTGAAAGGATAACTAGTTAAATCATTAGGTGATACATCATTACAATTATATTTGATGGAGAAGCGCTTTCTAGACTGCTGGAATAAAGGCTTCTGAAAATCCATTCCTCCCATAAAAGCAGTGAGAACACTGGCAAAAATTGTAAACATCAACTTTTCCAGAATTCCAGAAACTTGCAAATAACTAAGAAAATTTATTCAAGGAAACCCTGCTTGGTAAGATCAGTGGGCTATGCGGCATTTTAACTTGCCTATTCCCACCGCTCACCAGCCCTGAAATTCCCTTGAAAACTTACAACCTCACAATTATGATAGCTGTGAAAAACAGCAGCACAGTGGCCACTGGAGGGGACAGAATGGGTTTGGAATTCCCTAACAGCCCCATCCCTAGAGCACGGTTACTGTTCTATCTGTACTGCAGCTCCCTGGAAGGCTTCCTTCTCAGACTTCTCTTTACTTTGCCTTATTCAGAGCTCCCTCTCTGCTCCTGGCTTTCTGAGAACACTTCTTAAAAATAATTACTGGAAATGGTTTAACACTGCAGCTGCCTGATGTGATGATACAAATGGAGTCTAAGAAGAACCGAACAAGGACAAGCGACTGAGTAATGTGGTGGAATAGGAACCCCTAAGGACTCTTTCTCCCATGGAGATACTGACTTAACAGCAATACATGGACCAACTGCCTCTGAGAAATCCAGAAACTAGTTAAAAAGTTCATACATCCCAGGTGAAAATGAAGCCAACTGCACTGAAGCTCAGTAGGAAAATCTGTAACACTCACTTGCCAGAGCCCTTCCCTCCAGTACAGCATGGCATGATGGGAAGAAAACTCCCAACTCCTGACTTCTTCCTGGGGAAGGGAAGAAGAGTGGAACGTAAGTCCAATGTTCTGACTTTTCATAGGGCTACCAAAGGTCCTGGTTTCTGTCTTGCCTGAATCTAGGTGCTGATGGGAACAAGGCACAAGCTGGGAGCAGTTGAAAACAAAGGCAATCAATGTGCACCAGAGCACAGTACCACAGCCAAGAGACACTGGTTGAAGCTCCAGTGCCACAGCCTGCTGTAGCACCAGAGATGCTACAGTGCAAGACAAAGACACCAGGGGGAGCGCCTCAGTAGAAACTGGGAATCTTCTTCAAATAGGAGATAACACACAAACCCAGAGAGGACACACCCCAGAAAGGGCTTGGAGAGGTCTCAGAATCTCTAGCCAGGCTGACTGGAGAAAGTCAAACTGTAAAGACTGGAAGAGATGGCAGATTTCAGAAATGCTAAAACCCAACAGAAGATTAAAAGGCATACAAAGGAACAAGGAAACGTGGCCCAATCAAAGGACAAGTGGAATCTGCAGACACCAGTGCTAGAGAAACAGATATATGAATTACAAGACAAAGATTTTAAAATAACCATCATAAGGGTGCTCAACAATAAAAAGAGCATAATCAGGAAAATGTTTCATCAACAAAATGAGAATACCAATAAAGAGATAGAAGCTATGAAAAAGAACCAAAGAGGAATTTTGGAACTAAAGACTTCAATAACCAAATTGAAAAATTCACTTGAGGGACTCAACAGAAGACTTGAGGCAGAAGAAAGAATCAGTGAGCTCAAAGACGTAACATTAAAAATTACTGAGGCTAGATGGCTTCACTGGTAAATTATACTAAAACTTAAAGAAGAATTAACATGAGCCCTTAAAAACTGCAAAGTCCACCCTACCAAGACCAGGAGATGTAGCAGATGTATCTAATACTTAGAAACAAACCCAGGGAGTCAGCCAAAATGAGGAGGCAAAGAAACGTGTCTCAGATGAAAGAACAGAACGAAACTCAGAAAAAAAACCTCAACAAAATGAAGAAAAGCAATTAACCAGATACAGAGTTCAAAACACTGCTTATAAGGATATTCAATGAACTTAGGGGAAGAATAGACAAACTTAGTGAGAACTTTAACAAAGAGATACGAAACATAAAAATGGAGATAGAAAACATTAAAAAAAAAAACCAGCCAGAAATAAAGACTACAATAACTGAAATGGAGAATACATTAGAAGGAATCAACAGTAGATTAAATGAAGCAGAGGATCAAATCAGTGATTTGGAAGAAAAGGTAGTGGAAAACACCCAATCAGAAAGAAAAGAAAAAAAGAATTTAAAAAATGATGATAGTCTAAGGGACCTCTGGGACAACATCAAGCATAACAACATTCACATTATAGGGGTACCAGAAAAAAAAGAGCGAGCAAAGAATTAAAAAAACTACTTGAAGAAATAATGATGGAAAACTTCTCTAACCTGGCAAAAGAAATAGACATATAAGTCTAGGAAGCAGAGAGAGTCCCAAACAAGATGAACCCAAAGAGGCCCACACCAAGACACATCATAATTAAAATTCCAAAGCTTAAAGACAAAGAGAGAATCTTAAAAATAGCAAGAGAAAAGCAATTAGTTACCTACAAGGGAGCTCCCATAAGACTGTCGGCTGATGTTTCAACAGAGATTTTGCAGGCCAGAAGGGATTGGCACAAAATATTAAAAGTGATGAAATGCAAGGAACTACAACCAAAATTACTCTACCCAGCAAGGCTATCACTTAGAATTGAAGAACAGATAAAGAGCTTCCCAGAGAAGAAAAAGCTAAAGGAGTTCATCACCATCAAACCAGTATTATAAGAAATGTTAAAGGGACTCCTTAAAGAAGGAACAACAATAACAACAAAGACTAAAAATATGAATGATAAAATGGCAATAACTACCTACCTATCAAAAATCACTTTAAAATGTAAATGGATTAAGTGCTCCAATCTTTTGATTGGATACCGAATAGATAAGATTGGGTGGCTGAATAGATAAAACGAGACCCATACATATGCTGTCTAGGAGAGACCCACTTCAGATTGAAAGACACACCCAGAATGAAAGTAAAGAGATGGAAAAGAAAATATCTCATGCAAATGGAAACACAAAAAGCTGGGGTAGCAATACTTATATCAGACAAAATAAACTTTAAAACAAAGGCTATAACAAGAGATAAATACCTAGCAATTCCACTTCTGGGTATTTACCTGAAGAAACCCAAAACACTAATTCGAAAAGACATATGCATCCCTATATTCATTGCAGCATTATTTACAATAGTGAGGATATGGAAGCAACCTAAGTGTCCATCAAAACATGAATGGATACAGAAGATGTGGTACATATATATAATGGAATATTACCCAACCATAAAAAAGAGTGAAATCTTGCCATTTGTGACAACAGAGATGGACCTTAGGGTATTATGCTAAGTGAAATAGGTCAGACAGAGAAGGACAAATACCATGTGATTTCATTTATATGTGGAATCTAAAACACAAAATAAACAAACAAACAAAACAGAACCAAACTCATAGATACAGAGAACAAACTAATGGTTGCCAGGTGGGAGGGGCGTTGGGAAGGTGGGGAAAAAAACGGGAAGGGATTAAGGTGTGCAAATTGCCAGTTATAAAAACAGTCACAAGGATGTAAAGTACAGCATAGGGGATATAGTCAATAATACTGTAAAACTATTTATGGTGTCAGATGGGTACTAAACTGATTGGAGTGATCACTTCCTAAGTTATATAAATGTCTAATCAGTATGTTGAACACCTGAAACTAATATGATAATATATGTCAACTGTAATTGAAAAGTAAAAAATTATTTTTAAAAGTACTTACAAAAAATATATGAGGAACATTTTCCAGTTCATTATCCTGATACCAAAACAGATAAAGATATCACAAGAAATCTACAGATCAATATTGCTTATGAATATAGATGCAAAAATCTTCAATAAAATATAAGCAAACTGACTCTAGCAACATATAAAAAAGATTACACACTATGACCAAATGGGTTTATCTCAGGAATGCAATGTTGATTCAATAAATGAAAATCTGACCTCTCTTCCTGATAGAAATACTCAACAAAGCAGGAAAAGAAAGAAACTTCTTCAGCTTTGTCAAGAGCATCTAAGAAAAACCCACATTTAACATCATACTTAAAGGGCAAAAACTGAAAACTTTCTTCCAAAGATTGGGTAAAAAATGTTTCCTTCCCCCTTCTACTCAACATTGTACTATGTTCTAGCCTGGGCAATTGGGAAGGAAATAAAATAATAGGCACATAGATTGGAAAGAAAGAATTAAAACTTTCTATTCTCTAGAATACACACATAAAAACTCAGAACTAATAAATGAATTAAACAAGGTTATAGGATCAACATATAAAAATTAATTATATTTCTATATACTAGCAATGAACAACCAGAAAGGAAATTAAGAAAACAATTCTATTTACAATGCATCAGAAATAATAAAACACCCAGCAATAAATTTAACAAAAGAACTACAAGACTTGTATATTTAAACAACAAAAACATCATTGAAAAAAATTAAAGAAGACCTAAATAAATGAAAAGACATCCCACGTTCATAGATTAGATTTAGTATTGTTAAGATGGCAATACTCCCCAAACTGATTTCCAGATTCAAGGCAGTCCTTATCAAAATCCCAGCTGTCTGTTTTGCAGAAATTGCAAACTAGTCCTAAAATTTCATATGAAAATGCAAAGGATCCAGAATAACCAAAACAATCTTGAAAAAGAAGAACAAAGTTAGAGGACTCATACTTCCTGATTTCAAAACTTAATACAAAGCTACAGTAATCAAGGCAGTGTGGTACTGACATAAGAATATAATTGAGACTTCAGAGATAAACCCATACATTGATGGACAATTGATTTTTGACAAGGGTACTAAGATAATGCAAAGGAAAAAGAGAAGTCTTTTCAGCAAATCATACTAGGACAACTGGATATCCACATACAAAATAATAAAGTTGGACCATTTAAAAAATTAATTCAAAATGGATCAACAGGGCCGGC
>NW_017732127.1:420226-440004 GCF_001890085.2 Hipposideros armiger | reverse complement strand
AAGAACAAAAGAACGACAGCAGCTTGTCTGTTCCCCTTCCCCCAATTCCCCAGCACTGTTCCCATCCCCCCAATTCCCCAATAAAAAAAATCTTAAAAAAAAAAATGGATCAACCACCTAAATATAAGAGCCAAAACTATAAAACTCTTAAAAGAAAATATAGGCATAAATAAGTCTTAGTGACCTTGAATTATTCAATGGTTTTAAAATATGACACTAAAAGCACTATCAACAAAATTAAAAATGGATAAATTGTAACTCATCAAAATTTAACACTTTTGTGCTTCAATGGACACCATCAAGAAAGTGAAAAAGACCCACAGAATGGAAAAAAATATTTTCAAATCGTACATCTGATGAGTCTAGTATTTAAATTATATAAAGAAGTTTTACATCTTAACAATAAAACCACAAATAACCCAATTTTAAAATGAGTATATGTGAATAGATATTTCTCCAAAGAAGATGTATAAATGTCCAATAAGCACATGAAAAGATGCTGAACATCACTTATTTTTAAAGAAATGCAAATTAAAAACCCAGTGAAATACTATTTCACAGTCACTAGGATTGCTACTAAAAAAAGATGGTGAGGACATAGAGAAATTGGACACCATGCATTGCTGAGGTGCAGTTGCTCTAAAACAGTTTGGCAGTTCCTCAAAATGTTAAACAGAGTTACCATACAACCCAGCAATTGCACTTCTAGGTATGTGCACAAGAGAATTGAAAACATACACGTATATTCACACACAAAAATTTGCACGTGAATATAACAGTATCATCCATAATAGCTTAAAAGTGGAAACTACCCAAATGTTCATAACTGATGGATAAACAAAATATGGTATATCTGTATAATGTTCAGCCAAATCTGTGTAATATTCAGCCATGAAAAAGAACGAGGTACTGATGCATGCTGCAACATAAATGAACCCTGAAAACACTACAGGTGGAAGCAAAACCAGACACAAAAGGCCACATATTTATGATTCCATTTTTTATAAAATGTCCAGAATTGGCAAAATCACAAAGACAGAAAATAGATTAGTCATTTTCAGGGACAAGGGGGAGGGAGAATGGGAGTGGCTGCTAATGGGGACAGAGCTTCTTTTAGGACGATGAAAATGTTCTGGAATTATATAGTGCTGATGATTGCACAACTCTGAATAGATTAAAACACCACTGAATTGCATACTTTGAATGGGTGTATTTAATGTGATGTGAATTATAACTCTATATTTCAAAAAGTAAGTCAGATCACACCATTTTTCTCAAAACCCTCTAATAGGTTCATATCTCACAGGAAAAGTCAAAGGGATACAAGACTCTACAGAGCCAGGCTCCCTATTGCTTCTCTGACCTCACCTCCTACCATTCTCCTGTCAGCCTACGCCAGCCACACTGCCTGCTTTCTGTTCTTCAAAGTGCTGTCGTGACATCCACTCAACCCTAGTGCCAATCTTCCACATACCTGCACTGCTAACTTCTGCAACTCTTGAGGTCCTTGCTTGAATGTTCCCTTTTTGATGAGGCCTTCCCTAACCATATGCCCAGTGCTTGTATTTTTCTCATTTGCATTCATGGATCTCTAATATACAACATGCTTATAATTAGTTCTTATTGTCTGTTTCTTCCCACTAGAATTTAAGCTCTGTGATAGCTAGAATACTTTTGTCTGCTTGTTCACTGCTATGTTTTGCACTCTACTGGGCACACAGTAGGTGCTTATTAAGTATCTGTGGGTGCCTACAGAATGAAAGAATGCCAAAAACGGTAAATGGATTTGGAGGACCTGTCCTGAGAATGAAAGCATTTCCAGGTTCAAATCACTGACATACAAATGACTTTGGGAATAAACTTTTTTTGAAGATTGGATACTGCCAGTTATCAAAGAATCATTCAAGCCGAAGAGCTGTCAGATATTTTCTGACTCCGCTAGTTAATCATTGTAACCACACATGAAAGCCCCAGGCCCCAGGCCCTTTTCCTTCAGCAGCTGAGTGTGTGAGCCTTGCACAGCTTCTCATCTTTGATCCTCCTCTTGCAGTTAGACTTCTTATTTAGTTTCACACAGTGACACTGACCTTCAGGTAACTCTCGCCACGTGTGCTTTGAGTCTGGCTAACTCTGGGCCAGCTCTGCAGACTAAAAGGCATTCTGGGCGTGCCCATTGATAGGAGGGGGAGCCCTGCAGAAAGAACTCCACCTTGCTTTCCAATCCAGACAGGGCTGGGGCTGTCTGAATCAATCCCGAGGTCCCATCCGATTGCGCAATAAGGATAAGGCTCAGAGGGCTGAGAAATCTGTTGTCTAGTGCACACGCATTATTCTCAAAAAGAGTGTTACTGCTTTACAAGCCTAGACTCTGTTCTGAACCCTAAGTGCAAACTTAGGAATTTAGAACCCTAGGCTCTGCTACTGCCCCATTTCTCCTAAGAAGACTTCTCTCTCTACGTCCAAGCTCCGCTTTCTAAACAAGTTTATACTAACTAGGCTGCAGCTGTAATCAACTGGAATAAACATCGTGGGCCACGAACAGCGTGGTTTGCGCAATGACCATGGGCGAAGGATGAGGCTGCCCCCAAGTGGGAAACCTGCAAAGAGCAGCTTACAGGGTTGTTCAAGGCACTGAACGGGTTCTGCATTTCCACCCCCAAGGACCTTCCCCCACCCCCCCCGCCCCGCCTCCTTGAGAGCCTCTGGGGGATGTTGGGGTACGGATTCTTTTACCATTACAGGGTGGTGTTGGGGCGTTGAGAAAAAAGATTAGGCGAACCCAGTGTCTCCCAACCTCCGACCCTATAAAGCACCTAATTAAATCCAGATTCCGCGTCGTCGCCGCGGAGATGTTGATTTAGCAGGCCAGGAGTCGGGAGTTTCTAACCTGTGTGAGTCTGGTTTCCATACAGGTGATTCTGATCATCTGACACCTTTGGAGATTCTGGGCTGGGAAGCAACTTTCTGTTTCCCTTTCCCGGGTCCCGGGCAGACGCCGAGCGCTTGCGGGTCACGGGAACCCAGAAATCACTGTCTTCTCTTTGTGTTCGCGCGGCTTCCAGCTGCCATCCGGCGTCTCCCCGACAGCCTCTGCGCCACCCCGCCCACCCGCCGCGGACCTGTCCCAGCCACGGCCGCGGTTTCCATGGCGACGCGGGTCGCGCCGCGTGCCGCCTTTTTCCGGCGGTGTCAGGTTCCACAGTCGGCCTGCCCCAGCGTCCAAGGCCTGAGGGAGAAGGGGGATTCTGGTCCAGGACAGTCAAGCTAAGAAGTAACTTTATTATTATTATTGATTTGAGTATTTCTTGTGCTCATTTCTTATTAAAAAGAAGCTTTACGAGTTTTTTGTTTCTGTTTGGAGGGTGGAATGAAATAACATGTACATGTCTTTCTAGCACTTTTATGTAACATTTTACCTTCAGAATCAAATACGTGGGACAGACTTCTGGCTGAAAGAATCCGTGATTTCTAGTTGCCTTAGCGATTTGCTTTTGCACGGTCCTCCCGTGGTGCAGGAGAACACTCAGGTATGTGGCTTACATGCATTTGTGCCAGAAACCCGTCACACCTAGGTGATTCCCAGATTGTGGGCATCCAATCCCTTACTTTCCAGCCTTGCCTTTCTTTTCAACGGCTGCTGCCTCAGCTGAACCAGATGGAGAAGGTCAGGTTCTCAGGAGGCCCAGGTGGAAATGCAAGCATCTGGGCCGAGTTTGTCACTGAGAACCCTCATTATTCTAATCAAGGAGCCCCAGCTCATTTTAATCAACTTTTCTTAGGAGAGGGTCACAGCTTCTGGAGGTGCCAATTGTTAGGCCTGGGCATATCCTCAAAAGGAGCTTTAGGTAGCTTGGCCCAGGACTTGTCTCAGCTAGTTTGGTCCTGCCCAGGGGGCTCTTAGTTTTTGTTGATGATCATGGAGGCCGCTGGATGACCTCTGAGTCAGGTTGCTTCCTTGGGGCAGTTTGGCTCTTCCTGATGGCCAGCGGCTAAATGGAAGCTGGTTGGTGAGTGGAGTGAATGCCCGCAGAGAAGTGGGGAACATGAGGGAGGGGTCTTGTTTTACTGTGAAAAGGGGTCTTGCTTTTCACAGTAGAAGCAAGACCAGTGGGGGCACTATTGTTATCTCCAATTTACAGAAAAGAAAAGAGAGGTATAGAGAATTTCAGAAACTTGCCTAGTGGTGGAGTCTAGACTTAAACCCACACAGGGCCTGGCTTCCAAGCTCAATCTAAGTACTCTGAATTTAGCTTCATTTTCTTTTGCCCTAATAGCGCTTTTATTCAAGCCCCACCCCCTCATTAATGGAAGCAAATTCATCCACTCATTTAACAGTGAGCTGTTTCATTTCTGCCTTCATTTCCCCCCATCTCCCTTGTAGGTCCTTGGGGCCAGAGACAACCACGTCCATTTTGTTAAGCTCTGTATCTGGCACGCAGTAGGCTCCCAGGAAAGTTTGACGAATGAAGAAAGAAGAAAGAGAATCAGTACTTCAGCCTTTTTTGCATTTATCACATAAACTAGGAGAAAGAAACAACAGGTTTATAATGACCTTTCCTGGGCTGGGCCCCTAAGATATTTTACCCACATTTATTCTTGCAGCATGAGATATGAAAGGAGTGTAAGTCCCACTTTCCCCCTCTTTTATGAATGAGGAAACTCAGGTTAAGACACACTTGTGTTGGAGCTGGGATTTAAGCTCAGGATTGTTTGCCTGACTCCAAAATCGATACTTTTCCCACATACCACACCCTGTACTGGAGCATCTAAAATGATGTAGTAGAGGTCAAGAGGAAGGTAGAATTTTTTTTTTTCCTAAGTGAAACATGAAAAGTGAAAATTTGATTGTAGATGTGTTATTCTTTAGCCAGTCAATAAGCCCATGCATGTGAGGAGAGAGGAATCCTGTGCATAATAGCCAAGTGTGGTGGCTGGGAGAGAACTCCCCCTTTAGAGGACACTGTTTTTTTTTCACTTGGGGCCTGGCTTAGGGGGTCCGGAAGTTTCTACTTTGAAATAGGGGCTCGGAAAACTAGGAACATTTTATCTGTCAGCTCCTTCTATTGTAGGCTTGCCTGAGATGTAATTGCAAGCTGTTTTGTTTTGTTATTTTACACTAAGAAGGTTTTGTGTGAGCACCAGAAACAGAACAATGAAGCCTGTTGGATTTGAGGGGAGAAGGTTTACTGTGGAATATGTAGGATTTTTAAAGGCCTGTGTTGTGTTTCCTGGTTTATCTTCCTAGAAAAAGAATCTCTTTTGCGTTGTCATTATTTACCGGAGACCGTGGTGCTTCGGATTTAGGTAAAAGATAACCTCTGCTTCCAGTCTGTAACTGATACGCTCTCCTAGTTTTCCCAGCCCTTAATTTAGTGTAGTGAATACTCTTGCTTCCTTTTCTGCCATTGGGTTACCATTTTCCTTTATTCCCGCTGCTGTTCTTCTCAATGTCGCTAGCTTTTGTACTAACCATCCCCCTTGCCTTTGCCTGGACTTCCGCTCTGCCTCCCAGGGTGTTTAGAGACAACAGTTGAGCAATCCTGTTGGCTGCCCTGCAGAAAACTAGCATCTTGTTATGCCTGTAGGTGGCATGTGCAGACTGCAGTCTGAGGAGGGGCTGGGCGGTAAGGCTTAATTCTTGGAAGCTTTTTAGTGGGTTTGCAAGAAACGGTATTGAAAAAAATGAAGCTCTGAGGTCTAAAAACCACCTTGGCCTTCAACAAGGAATGAGATATGGACTCATTAAGCAAACATCTGTCTATTTGCAAACACTGACACAGCCAGTTCTGTACCACACTCTTAAGTAGTTGTAAACCATAATTTCAAAACTTTTTTTTTTTTCTATTTAGATTCAGATGTTTTCTTTTCCATGAGCAGGTCAGTCTATTTGTGTTTGAATTAATCACCTGTCAATTTGGGATCGCCAAACACAACTTGAGCTATGTGTTGGTTATGTCAATGTAGAGCCAACTAAATAATTAAAAGTAAGAAGTAGTACATTCAAGACTTAAGAGCAAGATCTCTGGAACCAGTAGGCTTGGGCTGGAATTCAGGCTGTTCCCGCTGTAAGCTGTATCACCTTGGTCAAGTTACTTAGCCTTTCTGTGCCTCTGATTTCAAAACATTAAGTTCTATGTGTTAGCAATTATTATTGTTATTACATGGTTGTGCATGTATTACACAGACATACACACACACACACACACACACACACACCCCAAGAGTTTATTTATTTTTTTCTATTAGTTACTGGTTTTGGGATTTCTGAGGCCATTGGCATACAACTTCCTGACAAAGGGTCTTTGTGCTGTCATTGTTTACAGTAAGTAAGCTGTACAAAAGGCACTGGGTTTCCAAAAGCCATGATCCCCTTGACACTTGGTTGTTTACTACCTGTGGGCATAGTTGCAGTTGTACTCTCTCTGGATATGAGTGTCTATCTTTAACAAGTGACAGGCACAGTCGGCCTAGATAAAAGCCAAGTCGGCTTTACCCCACTGTGGCCCTAATGACACCCTAATCTGCATCATGACAAAAGTAAGGTCAATTCAAGGCAATGTGCAATTTAATTAGAAATGGGTAAAAATTGAGATCACAAATGCCCTATTGACTAATTTCTGCAGTCCCAGCATCTCACTCCTTGATGAGTTAGTCCAATGCTGCCAAGGCTGTTGGGGCCAGCCTAGAATGAAAGGTTCTTGACTTCAAAAGCAAATGGAAAGAAATCAGGAAAGGAGGAAGACAGTCTTTTCACTCTTCGGTTTTGCTAGAGTGTGAACACCAGGCTCTTGGGGAATTTTGGTTGTTGCTGAGAATAGCCAGGCGAGTATCCCAGGGGAATCATGGCTGCCTTTCCTTGCGGGCTGACTTTGTGTTGGCCCGTCAGTTTTTTGTGGAGCATCTTTTTCAAGAATAGAAATGTTCTTGGTGCTCCAGAGCACCCTATCACAGCATACGATATGTGGCTACCTTAAAACATCATTTAAGTCAAGGAAAGACTAAGGAACTGTTCCAGATTGAAGGAGACCAAAGGCATAACAACTAAATGCAGCATGTGAATCAGAACTGAATCCTTTTGTTAGAAAGGACAATATTGGGGGCAATTGTTGATCATTGAATAGGGACTGAGGATAAGACAGTCATAATGTATCAATATTACTTTCCTGCTTTGCTGGTTGTATTGCAAGTTATGAAGGAGAATGTCCTTGTTTGTAGAAAACTTACACTAATGTATGCAGAGGTGATGGAGTATCATGTTGGCAACTTACTCTCAAGGGGAAAACGTTCTTTGAAGTTAGGTAACCAACCACCTTGCTGTGCCTGGGGCAGTCCGAAGTTTAGCATTGACAGTCCTGAGTTTGGGTAACACCCCCGTCCCTGGCAAATGGGGATGGTTGGTCACCTTATTTTTACTGTACCTGAAACTAGCCTGTAAAATTGAGTTGTTTCAAAATGTTTTGGTCAAAACTTAGATAATTCAAGTAATAATAATTCAAGTGACTAATATAAGCATGGCTAAAGAAGCAATATGTGATTAGTTTCCAAGCAGTGGTATAGACAGTAAGTGGCGTAGTGTCAGAAGAAGTAACCACGGTGACCTGGAATTGTCAGAGATGGGGGATGGTACTAAGTGAGGGATGACAGGGCCGCTTCTTTGTGAGAACTGACTGCTCACAGTGCTCAGCACCCACCCTGTCGTACTGTGGAGCCCGGGCCCTCATCCTGGCGCTGCCTGTCTCAATCAGGCTGACCTTGCACAAGTTACTTAGTCATTCCATGCCTTCGTCTCCTCCTCTGCAAAATAAGAATGTCGTATAGTGAACTTCCCATGTTTTCATCGGCAGGAGAACCCTTGGCTTAAAAGGGCACTCTCAACATATAAGATGTAATGGAGTACGTGAAGGGGCTCCAGTCCTATTGGAGAAGAAACAAGCAGCAAAATGAAATGGTAACCTATGGAATGAGAGAAAATATTTGCAGACCATCTATTTGATAAGGGGTTACTATTCCAAAATACGAGGAAACTCATGCACGTCAATAGCAAAACCAAAACCAAAAAGCATTCTTCCCTCCCTTCTCTTGGGTGGGCTAACTTGGTACCACCTTCAGGCTTCAGCTGAGGTATCACCTCTCTGAAGTCTGTTGATATACCCTTCTGAAGGCACCCCCAGCATCCTGAGCTCCTAGGATCACACACCACATGGCACGGTTTGCTCATCTGTTAGGAAGAATGTTTGTTAATAATCCCCTGCCCCCAGTGGTCCCTGTAAATGGACTTATTTTCAATAACTGGAGGGACCTCTAAGCATGTAAGCTCCAAGGAGCTGGAACAGAGCCTGATTTCCCCCGTAAAAGAGGTTTGAGAAGCTTTGGCAGTGTTCTGCGCAGGGCATGGTGGAGAGACAAAGAGAAACCCCTGTTGATTGGAATCAGGGGAACTTCATGTTGTGCAGGGGTTTATGAAGTTGTATGCTCTGGGCTACAGAGCC
This sequence comes from Hipposideros armiger, assembly GCF_001890085.2. Lineage (NCBI taxonomy): Eukaryota > Metazoa > Chordata > Mammalia > Chiroptera > Hipposideridae > Hipposideros > Hipposideros armiger. The sequence goes on along the minus strand of NW_017732127.1, from coordinate 431,515 downwards.
CACCACTTCTAGGAAATCAGAAAGGCTAATACAAACTTATGCGTATTTGATGTGTTTAGATTTTCTTTGGTAGTGAAAAATGAAGGGCCAAGTTCAGTGTATTATCTGGCATGGGACCAAGCTATATTCACCAGGCATGTTCAAGGAAACAGCCATACTGTTTCCTGTTTGCTCATCTATCCCCTGCTCTAGACTCGAAACATCTAAGCTCCATGCATTGTTCCTCCTGTGCAAACCACATAGTAGCTGCTCAGTAAAAGCAGCTGAATTAAGAACTTTTGTTCTAGATCAGAGAGTGGTGTAGATACCGAATTTTTTAAGTAACGCTTTTGAAATCAGGACTATTTTGACAAGGCCAAATGGGTACTTGAAAAAAAATCAAGTGGTGTCTGGGGGACACACTCTTTCCTCAATTCAGAGTCATATCTGGCTTGGTGACAGCCATGGTGAGAAATTCAGAGATATCTATGTCATACAGTCCTTGGTAATTAAAAAAGAAGTGCTTTTCCTTTTTCTTTTTCTTTTCTTTCTTTTCCTTTCCTTTTCTTTTTTCCTCCCTCCATCCCTCTTTCTTCCCTCCCTCCCTCCCTTCCTTTTCTCCTTCCTTCCTTGCTTCCTTTCTTCTTTCCCAAGAGCCCCTTCAAAATGTCTTGGTTCTCATGGAGCCCTTGCAGGAAGGGTGGGCCTGCCCCCAGAGTGGAGAGCTCTTAATCACTAAGCACCTGGGATGGGATGAGAAGTCACATTTCAGTACTTGTGACTCACAATAAAATAGGAGGATGAGCCACGAATTCGGGACCAGAAGATCTGACTTCCATTCTCGGCGTGGCAGGTGTAATTCTGTGTCTGGACAAATCTCTGATTTGAGCCTCACCACATCTGAAACGCTCTCAGGATCACTGTAAAGATCAAAGAAGAGAACAATGGAACTTGGCCAAACATATGTGCTATAAATCTCGAAGTTATTAGTGTCAGGCATATTTGCATTCGTTACTTTATTCATTCGTACAGAAATGTCCTGGGGCTGACCATGCAAGGCAAAAATGCTGAAGAACTCTGTGCACAGAAGAATAGTGTTTTGAAGGGTATTTTTTTATATTAGTAATTCTCAAATTACTGGAGGTGCCTCAAGGGAGACTTGGGTGAATCAGGCAGAGGAGGGAGGAAGAAAGAGAAGTTTTCTTTTACAAAACTTGTCTTGCATTAAGAATAAAGGGCTTTAAGGATTCATTTATTTATTTTAAGTGCAGGTTTGTCAGGGGTCCAGTTTTGGTTGGTAGAACATTTGATTGATAGGTGAACTTGAAGTCAATTCCTGGCTTTTATGTTAGATTTAGAGCCTTTCTGTCTTCATCATCTGGTTTCTCCCTGTCCTGACCTGGATTGGCAAGGTAGTTAGGAAGGATAAATTGGTTTGAGATGGTTGTACTGAGTGGGTCTGAAGAAATGTTCTTGTCTTATCCTCTTTCTCCATCTTTCCCCTTTTAGATTTTCTTCTTTTCTTTTAAAATTCCTATGCCATTTATAAAAATCAAAGTAATTGATATTGGTAAAAGAAGAAAGAAAGAAAGAAAGAAACTAGTAGAAACATCTTGAAATAACCAAACTACCTTTATTTAGGAGTCATTTTCTATTTTCTATTTACTTAATTGGCATAGATCTTCTACAAAAGACAATATTAACCTTTCTCATTCAGTGACTAAGATCCAAAACATGACTGAATGTGATAAAATATTACTGGTGAAATTTTTCTTAGTTTCTCTTAATACATTAGTTGCCTTGCTCTTATAATTACAAAGCTGCTTCAAGTTCTTATCAAAATGTTGGTTGGGTTGTAGGATATTAGTGGATATAGTAGGGTCACCTTGTAGATAGAGGAATCATTGATGGTTTTGTTTTTTTTTAATGTCTCTGCCTTTTTATTTGCAGATGGACCCCTTACCCCCCACACTGACTGGACAATCTTTGTGGAATGAGGTAGACACTCCTCGAACCCATGACCTAAAGCATTTACGGGCCAAGCGTGTGGCTTACTATGAAAGCATTGGGATCATCAAGGGTGATGATTCCAGAAATGGTGACCAACCGGTGTTGACAACTTCCCAGGACACCAACATGAATCACCCAGAAAAATCAAACCTTCAGGCTGAGAGCCCATCAGACGTCACCGCGTTATTTAGCAATTGGAAAGAAACCCCCACTGCAGGAAATGTCCAAAGGTGCTCCCATGGAAGCAGAGCGGTGTCAGGACCACAGGCACCAGGAGGGACCTGGGAGAGTGAGTTTCCCAACAGAACTGGACCTCCATCTGCTGGATGATGATTTGGTCCCTGAGATACAGAAGTTGCGACATGTTATAAATTGGGCCCAGAAGTTCTTGTCCAATCCTCCAGAAGAGCATGGGTTGAAGTCTCTAGGACTCCCCCAGTCTAACCTTTGCCAAAGTTCAAGGGCTCTAGGAAGTAAGAGAAATACCCCTCTGTGGTCACCTGATTCTCCACCCCTGCTCAAAGAGGACCAGTCCATCACACGAACAGACATTCTCAGCTGCTCTTTAAGCCCTCAGAATAACTTGTCAGAAATGGGCGTGTCTTCAGAATTTCTAAGTTCCTTCCAGAAGGAGGGTTTTCAAGGCAGTCAGTCTTGCAGGTGGCAAAAAACTACGGTTAGGGATGAGGGAGAGGGAAGAGCTGCCAGATGCCCTCTTGATAGGCTTCCACAGGAAGATAATGCTCAACAAACATACAGCAGAGCAGGAGACAGTGGTATTCAGAACCCCAGTGAGGATGAGATGTTTCCTAAGAGGCTGAGGGCTCCGCCACAACTCAGACACACTTCTGAAGAGAGGAGCGTTTTAGAGGAAGCCAGTCAGAGCCCTTCCAGAAATGGTTCCTTCTGGACTCCACTGACAGACAGCTCAGAGGAAGACCATTCAGATGAACCCCGAGAAAGTAAAGGGACAGTTCGAAGGGGAGTTCTAGGCAGGAAGTGTAGAGGGTTTACAGGAGTCACCTTGTCTCCCACAAGTGACAGCAGCACAGTGGTGTTGAAAACCACAATGCTAAGGGGCAGTTCCTCCCCTGGGGACACACTCCTGGAGGGTGAAGTCAGGGAGGAGTGCACAGGAGTAGAGTCCCCTGTGGGGACCGCCAAGGATCTCACAGGGGAATTCCAGGCTGACAGCTCCAGAGGTGAAGACCCCATTCAGAGACTGCCTTGGGGTCAACGGATAACCCCCTATGACAGCTCTAGTCAAAAAAGAAAGGAATCAGAAAATGTGGGGTTTAGTTTGTGTTCCCCTCAAACTGATACTAAGCATAAAAATGAATGGAAATGTACTATCAAAGAAAGCATGGGGAAGACTATCATGAGGAGAGTGCCAAGAGGTGGTCCTAACAGAAGTGTGCATAGTTCTGCTAAAAGCAGCCCTCCTGTGATAACGCAGAGGCAATTTGACCTAACACATCCTGAAAGTTATGTGGCCCCTGAAATTGCCAGCCTCTCGCTGAGTGTGTCAGAGGGCCCCTTGGAGAATGCTGTGTTTTGTGTACGTCCGGGTGCCACTGCGGATGCACATGGTACACGCAGCAGCACTTGGTTTGACCAATGGCCACCACCTAAGATGGATGGTGGATCCACACAGACACCCCGAGTGGTCACCATGCAAACCACTCATGAGCAAAAGGAAGAGACATTTTCTTCAAGCCATCTCATTTCCAGAGATATTTCCAAAACTGGTTTGAAGAGATCCTTCCCACCCCGGGATGCTGGCGATAGCCTCTCCTGGAGTGATGCGCCAGCACATAAACCAGAGCGAGGGGCCAGTGTACTGGAGACATATTTCTATTATTTGCAAATGCTGAACAAGATCAGGGGTCTCTCTTCCGAAGAGAGGAACTCCTCTTTGCCTTTCCAGGGGCCCAGACAATCTGAATCAGAGTCAGCAATCACATCTCCAGAAGGAAAAGGCCGGTCTAAAGGGGCCAGCCTACATAGGGAGACTAAGGAGTGGAGAGATGGGTGTGGGAGTGATGTGGCTGTGGAAGGTGAGAAGGGCACCTGTCCCCAAGGACAAGGCTGTGTGGAACAGACAGCTCCAGAAGAGACCAGCATTTGGAAACTTCAAGGTAACTATGGTATGAAACCAAAGCTGGGGAAGAGTAGCAAACTCATTGGCACTTGTACAGCATGTCACATGGCCACTGGGGATGAGACACAGACTCCTACATGTTTTGCCTCTTAGCTTCATTTTCCATTAATATAAAATGGGAATTGTCTTAGTTTCTTTGGGCTGCTATAAAGAAAATACCACAGACTGGGTGGCTTAACAACAAACATTTATTTCTCACAGTTCTCCCAGGAGGCTGGGAAGTCTAAGATCAAGGGCTGACAGATCAAGCGCTTAGTGAGGGACTGCTTCCTAGTTCTTGGATGATTGTCTTTTCACTGTGTTCTCACTTCACGGAAACAGAGAGGGGAAGCAAGCTCTCTCATGACTCTTATAAGGGCACTAAGCCCATCATCAGGGCCCCACCCCCATGACCTCAGCTAATTCTAATCACCTCCCAAAGGCCCCACCGCCGAATACCATCACATTGGGAAGTTGAATTTCAACATATGAATTTTGGAGGGGACACAAACATTCATGCCATGTCAGGAAAAATTATCAGAGTAAACCATAAACTGTAAGATGCTATGCAAATATTAGTTTTGTTTTGGCAGATCAAAAGCCATTAGCTAATTAACAATAATCTTAGAAAGTAATTATTCTGAAAGATAAAGGCTATAGCATTCTTCTGGTTGAATATATCTCTCTGTCAGGTGGTTGCATTTTCCATGAGCATGATGATTCTATGCATTTTGCTGTCTAGTAGTTTGTATGGAAATAAGCGTTTTATGCCTTTTATATAAAATATATTTTAATAACCAAGCATTAGAAAATAGAATCTCCCTCTCCAAGTTGAGTGCTGTGTAAATAGAACATGATTAATGCATTTTCATTTCATAGAGTAAACTCAGATTAGGAATTTAAAACTTCTTGCTAGATCTGTGTGCAAGAATGTTTTCTTATTTGAATTCATTCTCTCTTTTTTTTTTGGAACTAGGTTATATACTTTGTTGCAATAGGAAAATACAACATTCCCAAGCTATTTTGAGATAGTGCAAATGGTAGAAGACAATACTTATTCAAGTGTGCGTATAATATACGATTTGGAAAGCTCAGTGGCATGCCTTCCATCAGTGCAGATATCAGTGTATATCTACAAACTAAAATCTATGTACACAATAAATCTGTGTGCAAAATAAAATCTATCTGCAACATGAAGGATTTGTAACTTCTTATTTTCTATTTTTAGGGAAGTTATATTCTGCTACCCCTGAAACGACATCCAGAATGACCGGCTGTGGGGGGTACCGGGAAATGTCTAGCACTGCAAGTTCATCTCATAAACATGGAGACGTGAAGCTCAGGTTTGACTACTCTTTTGTTTTGCCACATACTATTAATTTTAAATAGCTAAGTATCAACATTGGCAGTCTTCTGAGAAATTAGTTAATCTAGCTTATACTATGTGGTGAAATCAATTATGCACTGAAGGTCTATCATGTGGTTTGATGATGTGGTGTATTTCCCCCTTTTCACCTCTATCTTGAACTGGCTTGTCAATGCTCGAAATAAGTCATAGGTCTGATAATCTGAGGAGAGAGATATTACTGTATATATTCATGCATTTAAGAGTGAGAGCATTTAAAATAGAATGCAAGCCACTTGATAAATAGAACGGAAGAGAACACAAGCCAACCATGAAATTGCACCAAGTAATTGTCTCTACATATTAAGTAGAACTAGATCTTCGGGAGGAAACTCATTTGTTGGTAGGAATGGAGAAGTAGAAAAAAATCCCATTAATATTTACAGCTAGCCCGACTCCAACTACCATATTGGTCCACATGACAATAAATGTTTTATTCTGAATACATTTCTCACACTTACATTTTTTAAAAATTGTGAAATTGGGCTAGATTCCTTAAGGAGTTGCCCCCAGAATCCAATTAGCGTTTGGGGTATCCCCATTAGCAAGAACTCTGCAAAGAGAATATACAAGCTCTAACATTCTCTACTTCCGAGGCACAATTCAAAATTATTTCAGCAAAATATGGTAATAGGAAGACACTCTCCTGCCTGCTAAGAATCCTGGCTGGGCTGTTAATTGGCATTCTGCTGTGTCTTTTTGGTGTACGACCAGCAGCTGAAGAAGCGGGCTGAGTGTAGAACTTCATTCCAGACAAGAACATGAGGGCAGTTGCCCTCCCGTGAACAGCCAGGTAGATAAGGTAGGTGCCCTTCCCCGGCTTCTCCAGTGTTCTCCCAAACCGGTGTCACTGGCTGGAGTGAATGGCCTTTTTGGAAGAGGAGGGCTATTTTTCCATCAAAAGTTTATGAGTAGCTGCATTTCCCCTGTTAGTACTTTGCATCCAACTCATTCCAGATCGTGAACACTTTTAAGTGGAAAGTCCCAGAGTGTAAGGCCCAACAGAAAGAGGATGCCCTTGATTCCTTGGACCCACTTCTGGAGGAAAGTCAACTGGAGGAAAGTCAACTGGAGGTCATGTCCAGAGTGGCTGCTTCACCCATCTCGTTCCCTTCGTAACCATGAGAAACTTCTAGTTTTTTTCACATTTCAGAGAACAACAACAGAGGGCTTGACTTAACTAATTCTTGTAACAAGCATTTTGAGACGGTATTATGAGTAGACACTGCCTTAGGCACCGGGGACACAGCAGTGAGCAACACAGACAAAAATGTTCCTCCCTTCATAAAGCTTACATTCCAGTGGAGTGAGACGGAAAATGAAACACACAGATAAATGAGTGAACCATGAAATATAGCAGATGGCGATACGTGTTTTAGAGCAAAATAAAGCAGCAAAGGAGGATAGAGCGTGTTGGGGGGGGGTTGTGATTTTAAATATGGTAGCCAGGAGTGTCTGACTGGATGAAAATTGAATAAAAACTGAGGGGAGGCTCTGGGAAAGGAGCTGAATGGGGTCAACTAGCAAGTGCATGGCCCTAATTGGGAGCCTTCTTGTTTTTGTTTGTTTGTTTGTTTGTTTGTGTGTATGTGTGTGTGTATCTCCTCTTTGGAAATATTTTACATAAGTGTGTGGGTATGTGTCTGTGCATATCCGTAACAAATGTACACAAATGCCATCATTAAGAAGCATCTTGTCTACTATTTTCTTTTTTTTTAAATTTATTTTTTAATTTACGTATAGTTGGTATACAATCTTACATTGATTATGTTAGTTTCAAGTGTACAATATAGTGATGCAATATCTTTATACTTTAAAATATGATCACCCCACTAATTCTAGTAATCATCCTTTACCGCATAAACTACTTTCTTACATAATAAGATCTTAGAGGTCTTTCCATCCCAATGGACAGGTCAATCTCATCACTAGTGGCTGCATCCTGTTCCACAGTGTTCATGTGCTGCGTGTAATTAACCAGTTTTCCACGCACATACTAGGCTGCAGCCGGTTCACAGTCTATTCTGGTCTGAGAGCTTGAGAGGCATTTTCTCTACCTGTTGCCTATATCAGCTACACGGTTGACTCTTGGCCTCTCTCTTGCCAACACCTATCTCCTCTATCCTCTTTTCTTCCCTTCTCTCCTTCCATCCACTTTCGTTCCAGTGTCTGAGTCCTCCTTAGTGTCAGCTCTTGCTGACAGATGTCCTGTCAGTGCCTCGTTTGCTCACTGATTTGGCTGTGGAAAGGAACTCTGTGTAAGAGGATTCAGAAATGTATAGGGTTGGCATGTCACAGACAGTTGTGGTGTCACTCATTCATGTTCTTGTGCTTCATTTCTCCCAAAGTTCGTACAGTCAGTCTTCTGTATCCAGGGATTTGGCATCTGTGGATTCAACCAACCGTGGATGGAAAATATTTGGAAAAAAAAATGTGATGTTGTTGCTGATGTATACTAACTATGTAATTAGGCCTATATTGGTTGCGTCTGTACTGAACATGTGCAGGCGTCTTTTCTTGTCATTATTCTCTAAACAGTACAGCATAGCAAATATTTACATAGCATTTATATTGTATCAAGTAGTATAAGTAATCCATAAGTAAGTAGTATAAGATGAATTAAAGTATACGGGAGGATGTGTGTGCATTATTTGCAAATACTGTGCCATTTTATATAAGGGACTTGAGCAGCTGAGGATTTGGGTATCCGCACGGGTCCTGGAACCTGTCCCCTGCTGATACCTCCTGGAACTGAGTGGCCTCAGTAGCACTGAACACAACAGTCTCATTCTGGCCTCTAGTGGATGATGCTGTTTCCGCATGCAGGCTCGTTAGGTTGGTTTAGCAATCCCTGCTACAAACAGACTGTGACAAACATCTTTTCAAAGGTCAAGTGCTTTTTCTCTACCTTCCAAATGTGTAGCCCAGTTTTTTTTCCTGACCTAAAATCCTGCAATGGATCTTTTTCTTGTGCAAAATCTTGGAAATATTTAGGCAATTAATAACCAAAGTGATTTGAGATGAATGCATTCCAGTGTTTAGAACAGTCTTTTGACATTTGTAACATTTTGTATAGTTCTTCATATGCAGAGGTGGCTTTTGTGGCAGTTCTCTTTGCTTCTTCCATTGTCTAAATACTTAAGGTTTTAATTTATTTCTGTAGCAAAATGTTTTCTCAATGCTTATCCCTTTCCCCATCTATTTATAACTTTTTAAATTGTATGGGAACAGGAAGCTACAACTCCTGCCTTTTTTCATCCTTTTTTGGCTTTGTTTGTCTTCTAAACAAAGTACAACAACTATATACATAGAATTTCCATTGTATTAGGCTACAAAAGTAATAGTTTCTGCTTGGTTAGGAGACTGCAGTGCCCTGAGCACGTGTAACAGAAGTGTGCTCTGTGAGTGGCTTGCTGAGAGGGCCTATTAAGTGGGCTCATTCTGCCTGAGATGTTGGGCTGAAGTGAATGGTGGGTGGTAAATGCTGAGAAAAACCTGAGGTCCAGTAATTGGCGTCCTTATTACCATGTGGCGCTGCTTTAGTCCAATGGGTTAATGAAATGGGGCTGCTCTCTGGGGTCTGCCCTCAGGGCAACTGGCATGGGGGTCCATCCACACGTAAGAACACGCGGAGAGTGGAAGTGAAAGGCAATGAATTATGCATAAGGAAAGGAGTTTCCTTATGCATAAGAAAACGGGGAGGACGTTTGGTGTTGTAAATTTTTAGACAGTAGAGAAGGGGTGAAGTCTGTTGAGTTGTCATTACCTAAGTTGTACATTAGGTTGTCTGTTTCCTTTGAACATAAGTGTCATGTAGTCATATTTTTCAGGTGGCTCCATATTTCCAAATTATGTGTCTTTGGGTAATTTAGCACAGGTCACATTGTTTGGGGAGTCCTGATGTTCTGTATTAAAGGAATGGCGAACTGTGGTTACTTAACTAGTAAATAAAATGGTCCAAGAAGCCATTTTGTTCTGGGGGCATCTCTTAGACCAAAGAGAGATTTTGTGAGCTGGGTGTGACTGCGATGACATTGAGCAGATGTACACATGAACTTCCCAAAGATGATTTTCTCGGATTGTGCAAGTGCAAAGCAACGCTGCCATCAAGCAATTAAATTGTTCCCCTGTGCTTTTATTGCCATAGATTTCAAAGCATTTCAAGACCAAACTCAGCTGAAGCAGAGGAGAGAACCTCTACTGGGACTTATCCCGATTCTTATGCTGTTGGTAGGTGGCCAAGTCATTAATATGCCAAGTGGTCAAATCTGTCAGATGGAAATGAAGAGCGAACAGTTGCATGTGCCAGACTTAATTAAGATTTTAAAACCAGAAGGAGCTGATAAGCAGGGGTGAAGCAGGGGAACCTAGGTCCATGACTCTGCAACTGCCAGCCTGTTAACATCATTTTTGGAGAAGCACTCATAAAATCTGTGATTTCGAGAATAATTTTTAAAACTTTCCTCCAACAGTTCCTTATTAGAGAATTATCATTGAATGCCACTAGCATCACTTTTTATGCTATCAACATAGGCTCAATCCCAGTAGCTCTTTGTGATGATGGGCCAGCATGATGATGATGAGCCCATCAGAGCCTCAGCAAAGACCTCTCTCTCTCCAGGCTGATCTTTCTTTGGGTCTCATGGGCTGCATTTACATGGTAAGGAAGATAGGATTCATGAGGCAAAGTGACTGCTGTGACCAGGGACTGCGCTGCCTCTCTGGAGAAAGGATTATTTTTAGGCCAGGGCATCATCTTTTGGGGGGAGGGGATCAGCAAGGGTTTTTATCATACATATTGTGTCTTCTTCCTCTGGGGGACGGAGAGGGTCCCTGTGATAGGTTACCTTCCTGGTGCTTGACCAGAAAATTCCAGTCCAGTTGATCAAGATCACGTTTCTAGTGAAGGTAGAAACTGTAATTAGGTCATGGGCTTTAGTACAAGTGACACCATTTTAGGCCTCTGGTTTTCTGTTTAAAAACTTAACTCACCTCCACCCCCATAATTTGAGTATGGGCTATACTTAGTGGCTTATTAGAGTATGAAAAGGGGAAAAATAACCTTAAAGTGGAGAAACCTGGCAAGCAGTGCCTCAGCCAGGTGGTCAAGGCCAACACCAACAGTGACAAGTTATGTTGACAGCATGCTGCCCATGACGTATAAAAAGGGCACCGCACCTCTGGAGTCTTCTTCTCCCAAACCCATAAACCCAGTCTAACCACAAGAAAAACAGAAGACAAATGCAATCAAACAACACCCTATGAAATATGTGACCAGTACTCCTCAAAATTGTCAAGGTCCTGAACAACAAGGAAAGTCTGAAAAACTATCTCAGATGAGAGGAGCCTAAGGGGACACAATGACTAAATGTAACGTGGTATCCTGGGTGGGAGACTGGAACAGAAAAAGGATGTTAGTGGAAAAACTATTAAAACATGAATTAAGTGTGGAGTTTTTAAATAGGAATTTTCCAGTGTTGGTTTCTTGGTAGTGACAAAAATACCATGGTGATGTAAGATGTTGACAGGCAAAACGGAGGAAGGGGTATACAGGAACTCTCTGTATTATCTTTGCAACTTTTCTGTACATTTAAAACAATTCTAAAATAACAGTTTATTTTAAAAATGTGATACAGGGCTGGCCGAGTGGCGCATTGGTTAGAACTGGCTTGGGATGCCAGAGGGCCCCAGTTTGGATCCCACATATGAGGGCCAGTGACACTGCCCTCCACAGCTAAGATGCTGAACAACAGCT